>NC_060211.1:110790000-111101666 GCF_021130785.1 Homalodisca vitripennis | reverse complement strand
AATTTTAAATAATTGTATTGACCTTATGTATTAATTCCGTACCTATGACAGAAAACATGTTTTATGTAGTATGTTTAACAATTCAAACATTTTAAATTGATGTATGTTTCAATAGAGGAAGAATGGTTGAGTTAGTTTTAGTTTGTTACATAATTAGTTGGCTGTTCAAATACTTAGCGGTTAATATTTTATCTGAAATTAAACGTGTCTAGGTATAATTATTTATTTTATTTGTCAAATAAATAGGTAGCCTAAAATGTAGTTTTTAAATTTTACACTGAAATTAAATTGTTCCGTAACTAAAATGAATGCGGTATTTTCAATGATAAACTCTATTGTAATAGAGCAGCATTACTACTATCAGGTCTTGCCTATTCAATATTTAGCAGAATTAGTTGGTTTAATATTATATCCGTTATCAGTTAGCAGATAATTTTAAGCTATAAGCTGTTTTTTTTTTAATTTTTTATTCGAATAATACATTTTATTCTGCCGGAGGGTTGGTAGCAACCTTGGTAATGAAGTCGTGCCATGTATTTGTTAACATATATTATAACATTTTTGTACATTCTATGAAAAGTATGTGCGCGCGCGCGCGTGTGTAGCCGCGGTAATGAGAGTGTCCGCGTCCCCTTGTCGACGCCGTGTGTGGGCGGCCGTGGGTCTAGGTTAGCGGGCCCGCACTACCACGTCGCACTCCGCGCCTTTTAGCATTGATAGGTATTAACATAACTTTTATTAAATTTAAATGGTTACTTAAAGTTTATTTATTTTATCCTACAAAGTAAAAGTGCTTTCCACCACGTGTCTTAACAGGCCTTTCTAAATCTGTACTCAAAATTTCAAGCCTACATATGAAATACTCTCTACATATCATGCCACATTATACATTCAATTTTTCATTATTATACTGGGTTTCATATCATGTTTAAACAGAAAAAGTCTAAACACCAAGTCACAATAATGATGTATGTGGTAGGATACTTAAGATACCGAGTTACATGTTTCAATCTCTTGTGGGTGTTTTAAGTTCGTTCAACAGTTTATTTATTCTGCTATTTCCTCATTGTAATCATTGTTAATAAACAATTTTCGTTTCAATTTCGCATTAGGTTCTTTTTAAGATATCCATGGAACTACAGCCTTCTTGGTTTATATTAGCCAAAAATAGTTTTTAATTACATCAATGAGTATCCATACAGAAATAGTTATGTAGATATTTGTGAACGTAGGTTTTACTAAATATTTTACAACTGATAGCCTTAATTAACCAAATATCACGCACATTCAAAAGACTTTTATTTTGTTATCTTAAATCAGTTACTTTTTTGTATTTTTTAGGCATTGTAACTACACTATTTCGATAACCGATAGTCCAAGTTTCAGACATCAGGTTTGCACAGCAGTTGATCTGTTCATTCTATGACATCTAAATTCGTTTTAAAAGATTCTCTTCACTATGACTAATGTTAGCTTCACCCCATGTGATACCTTGATATGCCATATTAAGCAATGTTAGACTTTTCTACTAGTTATAAATTTATTAAGAATGTCACATATGTAAATTCACAGCTGTAATCCGCTAGTAACGGTGAAAAACTGGTGGGGGTGTGTTCATCGCCACATAATGTGTACCAGATTTTTTTAAATTTTTACATTTAAGAAAATACACTATATCCCCTTTAAATGATACGACAGTAAATTTGAAACTTTCCGTAAGTAATACCTTAATAAAATAAACCAATACACGAGAGCTCTGAGGGACCCGATAGAATGTATAGAGGGATTCTAGCTCTTCACGGCATTTGTAATTCTCCTGCATTTTGATCGCTAGAATCAATATTAGTTCTTCTCTGGATTTTTTAAAACCTATTTTATACATTTTTAACCCTATAGAAGTTTTCTGGAAAAGTTGCACATCAAGCAATTGGCTGCGACAGACGCCCTAGTGCGCGTGATGTATATAATTGGACTACTTAAGGTAACTCAGAATAGAGCTATAGTGGATGTGTTAACTACATCTATTGTAGCTAGGCAGTAATTGAACAGTAACTAACTACATGTATTGTAGCTAGATAGTTATTGTACTTTATTTTATTTTATTTCCTTTCAACGGTCAAAGACCACTTTATAACAATAAACATAGTGCAAGGTAGCCTTCACTTTAACTTAGTGAATGGAAATAATCATTTAACATGTATTCATATGGTTAGGACTCACCAAAAAAAGCATTGTGAAGATTCATTCAATACAATCATACTGTTCCTTTATTTCTTTATTTTCCTTTTTTAGCCATTTTCATAACATAATAATTATTAACTTAAAGATAGCTAAACTTTAAAAATATAAATTGCACATACACAAATCCTATTTCAACCACTGATTTTATTCTGTATTTAACCATTCAAACATTTCACGTTTCTTTTCAGAAAAGTCAGAGGCAAAAAAAAAAAAAAAACAAACAGATAACAACCACAAAAATACTAAACTATTTAGTTAATACTTCTTTCAAATGTGTATTTATATATCTAGAGCATAGGTTTCCATTTTTAAACGGCTATAGAAATGAAACAAGTTATAATTAAATGAGTTTTGGAACAATCTAGAGTTTGAAACGCAGGTACGGCTGAAGTCAAGAGTTACGAGTATATTTAATAAACAGCTCCAAACTCGTATGCATTTGATGAAAATGTGGATTTCTATTTGTATAATATTAATCCAACTTTAATAATAATATTCTCTATAATATTCAACAGTTGTATACTGTTGAATATTATGGAGAATAATCTCAGAATTTAACCATATAATACCTGCGTTTACCATTCTATATGTCTTTATTGCAATAGCTTATAAAAGGCATTTAGGAATGTCAATAACAAGTTGTCTAGTGCCTATAATCGTGTTAGTAAAACGATTTCCACTCGTTTGATAGTTTATGCTAAAGCCGTTTATCGCACTTCCAAATCATAAAAAGTTTTAAATGAATGTATTAGTTGATTAAATATGTTGAAATTCAAATCTATACACTGTGTAAATGTAAATAAAAATATAATTGAAACATTGTGGCCGAAATGAACAAGAAAGTAGGACACGTCACAGCAAATGTCGCAATACCCTCTGCTATGGTTACATACAAAGATATTGTACGTCTTTTTTAAGGCACAGCCAATCCCCTTTAAGCCTTATTCTACCTGTTCTCATTGGCCGCTGGCTTGTGCGAGGATCTTTCCAGCCAGAATAAGGAGATCAGTCAGTACAGTGAAAGGTTGATGGCACTGATATAAAGTGCTACGGCAAAAAAAAGATTTCAATCTGCGATATGTCTAAACTCAGATCAAAAGAAAGACGTTTTAGACTACTCAGCCATCGGCACTGTAATGTGTATTGCTAATTTAATTACGCTACATGTTTTACTATACCACATGTTAATATTTCATATTATTTTACTCAGTTTGTAAAAAAATTGATTTATTATGCGATTTTATCTTTAATATGATGGTTGCCCAGGAGACCAATGTAAATATGTTCGCTAACGCTCAGTCAAACACCTTAAAATTGTAGGACTATCATCAATCTACATGTTGCTTATATAAAATAGAAGAATCCTTCAAAATTGCAACTTTATAAGCTAGTTAGATCTCTTGTGGCGAGAGAGATGGATAGAAATAAAGTTTTTTGACGCCCTTGTGAAATAGGCTTCGGTGTGCTCAACAAACGAAATGTTTTAAAAGGTTTATATGCAATATATGAACAGATATAAATGTATATATGTAAGGTTCATGGCGTTGCTAGCCACAAAGGAAGTATGGCCAAGTTCAGTAAGTTAATCTGTTATCAGCTGTCATAACCATAAGAGTGAGTTAATAGTCCTTTGTGACGTTATCTTGTTTGGGTTACATTAAACCTGCTGGCTAGATAGTACGTATTATACTATATGGATACACCATTATACAGCATTAGGAGAACGCATAAATAACTACGTACGAGATGTATTAACATACCCATCGTTACAGCAGCTTGATGGAATCCTCTAATTACTTATTGTACTGTTTTATAGAAATATAAAACAGTACAGGTACCCCCATTACCTGTATATATTATAAGTACTAACACTTTTTATAAACCTGGCGTAGGCTCTCTTCAATTGATAAATTATTCTATTATAATTATGACTAAGACATTCACACACTATTTTGGATTCTTTAGCAATAAAGCGTCAGCCTAATTGTATTGATTAATACTATAAATGCTGAAAATTAATTCTTGTTGAGGCCTAATGATATGAATAAATATTAAATAATTATTTTCACTCACTATGTTAAACTACAGTACGATAACTATCTAGCTACAATACATGTAATTAGACTACTGTTTAATTACTGCATAGCTACTATACATGTAGTAGCTTCATCTCTATTCCTTACCTTAAGTAGGGCAATTATATATGTCAAGCGCACTAGAGCGTCTGTCGCAGCCAATTGCTTGTCCTAAGCTACATAACTTTTCCAGAAAACTTCTATAGGCTTAAAACTTAATAAACTAAGTTTTAATTAATCCAAAAAAGAACTCTAGGGATACAGTAATACAGTACAGTTACACAGTAGGATACTGTGTAATACAGTAGAATTACACAAGCCTGGAAGACCTAGAATCTCTCGTGACAGTCTTTCAGGTGCTTCAGATCTCTATTTTATTTTGATCAATGTACCATTAATAGAAAATTTCAATTGTATTCACTATAACCTTTGGTGATTTTAATTTATTAATAAATTTGGTAGAATGTGTATTTAAAATTTTCCAGGAAACATTAAACTAAATTACGAATAAGATTAATTAGTTGTAACGTTCTTATTTAAAATTAAAATTTATAGCTTTAATCTTTAAAGGAAATATTAGAACGGTATACAATTACGAGCTCTATAATAAATCTAACCTTAATTAAATCTGCGTACTCCTCCCACTTGTTGCCATACGCTTTTTGATTATTTTTAACACAGAGCTACGAAAAATTATTTATAGTCTATATGCAATTTATTTTATCTTTATTTGTGTTATTTTTTGCTGTTACCTAACTTGTTTTTAATTTCCTTGAATTCCTTATTTTTATACACCTGTACGTAGGACTTTCGTTCTGAAAAATGTACTATGATCTACATAAAATCAATCTTGGGCATATTTACAATGTAACGTACTATATATTTGTGAGTAATTACAGTTAGTTTCGTTGCCTTTAAAAATTTATATAGTAATGCCAATGAAACACAGACTCTGTCTTCTATATATAGTTACAGTTTGGTAATTTTTAACTAAAAAGGAAAATAAAATGGTTTATTATTTCAAAGGACTTTAAATATTTTGTTTCTACAGTAATGTGTGACTTGAGGTGGAGCAAATATTGCCCAGTTTTTATTACTAAGCTTTAATACATTAATATAACGTATATGAGACGTTCACTCAGTTGACGATAGTAAAGATGAGATGTTGTGAGTGAGACACCTGAGGGGCTATGTCAATGGAAGATGTGAAAATACTACTTAAATATTAAGAACACACATGTACTATAGGTCAAATGTACTATAAAGAGAACACGGACATACTTCTCTTATACTGGATGCAATTATTTTTTTTTATTAACGTTATTTTAAACTTTACTATATTGTTGTTACTAGTCGGTGGCGACACATAAAAACTCGTTTTTAAATTAATATTACGAATCATGATATAAAAGTAATTATATTAGAAAGTGATGCTCAAGATTATATACACTTAGATCTAATAAGCTACAAAAATTTAAATATTTTTTGGGTTTTAGTATATACGGGTATAATAATAGCTTTAAATTATGTTACTGTATTTATAGAATAGTATTGAGATATTTTAGTTTTGCTTCTAAAATTCTAAATTTTAGCAGTTAAACATTTATACTGGTTTGAATTGCCAGAAGTATATAAACGCACAGAGTGTTAAAATTATTTTTTATACATTTGATATTGCAGTATTTAAAATAATTTAAAAATGTTGTAACAGTTTGAAACTTAGAACTAAGTTAACAAAGAAGGGGAAAGCAAGAGTTAACATAAGATAGAAAATTGTTGATGTCAACATTTGGTGGGTTCAGCCCGCGAGTAGTATGCGTAATGCAGACTTGATTAAAAAAAAACATAATGTATCTAACACAGATTCTAAAGTAGGAAAGTAATTTCATTAAAAAATCTATGAAAAAAAACATAAAAATAACTTACTCTACACGTTTCAATTTTAAACGGCACTGCAATATTGACTCACTTTTTTATTTTATTTATACTTTTTGTTCATACAGAAACAAATCAATCAATCAATTGACAGCCTTCTAAGGAACCTCACTCCTGACACTTATCTAATCATTATAGTAAAGTTGATGGGATGGATGGGCAATTTTCATTATATGTTTACTTTTTATTGTTGTTAGTATTTTGAGGTTTTACTGCTTTATTTATATTTATTTAATATTGTTATTAGTGCAATTAATTATTGATTTTATTATTTGTTAGTAATTGATATTGTTATTGTCCTTGTTATAATTGTCCATTGTTCCATGATTTTTGTCTTAATTTAGAGTAATTCCACAGTATTCAATTAAAAACGTATATGTTAAACGGATTTAGTTTGTGAGTAAAGTATTACCTATGCATTGGTGCCGGAAGATTATCGCTTTTAATATCCAGGTATTTAAATAATAATACTTTTTAAATAAATCATTGTTTTCCTTGTGAACAGACAACTGCATGTTTCTCTGACCTTGATTGTAGCCTGAGTGAGGGAGAACTTGATACATTATTGAAGACACCATGTGCCAGGTTTTGCCCGCAAGCAGTATGCTGTAATGTTGTCTCACGAGCTGCATACTACACTGAGCTTGATTCTAGCCTGAGTGAGGGAGAACTTTACATTATTGAAGACACCATGTGCCAGGTTTAGCCCGCTAGCAGTATGCTGTAATGTTGTCTCACGAACTACATACTACACTGAGCTTGATTCTAGCCTGAGTGAGGGAGAACTTGATACATTATTGAAGACACCATGTGCCAGGTTTAGCCCGCTAGCAGTATGCTGTAATGTTGTCTCGCGAGCTGCATACTACACTGCGCTTGATTCTAGCCTGAGTGAGGGAGAACTTGATACATTATTGAAGACACCATGTGCCAGGTTTAGCCCGCTAGCAGTATGCTGTAATGTTGTCTCGCGAGTTGCATACTACACTGAGCTTGATTCTAGCCTGAGTGAGGGAGAACTTTATACATTATTGAAGACACCATGTGCCAGGTTTAGCCCGCAAGCAGTATGCTGTAATGTTGTCTCACGAACTGCATACTACACTGAGCTTGATTCTAGCCTGAGTGAGGGAGAACTTGATACATTATTGAAGACACCATGTGCCAGGTTTAGCCCGCTAGCAGTATGCTGTAATGTTGTCTCACGAGCTGCATACTACACTGAGCTTGATTCTGGCGTGATTGAGTTAGTGCGTCCTTGCCTTTACTTTTTTACTATCAAAGCTACGTATACTTATATACATAGATAAGCAGTAATGTATCATCATAGCTTAGCATTTGATCTAAAAAGCTGTATTTTTTAAATACAAAACAACATATATCATGCACGTTATATTTTCATATATTTATAACGACAAAAACAAGCAATAAATCTTCAATGCTAAGCGGGTTTTACTTTCTCGCTAAGAGTAGTTTTATCGATAGTTGGCAAGCTGCACCCTACCGTTGGAGTTTGTAGGTGGTTTATCGTTATTGAAGGAAGTTCTAGAGCCAGCTTTGCCCTATAAAACGTGGAAGAACTAGTTATTTTACTCCGAAATTACCTTTGTTGTGTATTAGCTAAATTGCTTTTTTATCAACGAAACAAAAATTATTTATTTTTTATATGACGGTTTTTAATACATTACATGAATATTAATTTATAAAAAATATATTCAATTGATAGAATAATAAATTGTAAATTAAAACCCTTTTAAAATTCTTTTATTTCAGACACGTGTTTCGGTATAAACCATCTTCAGTGTGAACATTTACCTCTAACTAAATAATAAACAAAACAAATAAATATACACCTGTCGACTATTTAAACAGATGTTCAATTTATATGACACAGTTGTAATTTTGATTAGTATTCTGTGTTTAATATTTTTTCAAGAATATTAAAATACTTACTTTTTAGCTGAAAATTTTAAAATTGTTTATGTTTCCCATTAATCTACTCGTAAAAAAGATAATTTCTATTGAAACTTTATATTTTTAGTACATTTACAACTTTAGAGCCTTCCAATCGTTTTAACTGTGTTGTTGGAATTCTGTTTGATAGTGTTATAATATATACACTCTCCGGAAAATAAGATCAATATTTAACTGATTAGCAAATTTACACCCTGTAGCAAATTTAACAAGAGATTGTCATTATAAATAATTAAATAAATTATTGTGCTCACACACAAACACGAGTCTTATTAGAGTACTAATTGGAAAACGTATCTTCCTAGGAATGACTTACATCCGCCTTGTTTAACGATACTTCGTAGCTCATAGCGCACTATACACACTGTATAGGATTATTTTACCAATTAACGAGAAAAAATATAATAATGCATGGTGAAAAGAGTGCCCTTTGCGAGCCAAATCTTGTAGTTTTGCTAAAGTACAACTTTCGAAGTTTCCGATAGTTGTGACTGTGTTGTGTTATATGTCACTTGGGCAGTAAATAAACTCCTCGGAACTTAAGACCAATATTGATCAGCGCAAATTCACCCTGGAGCAAAGTTTACAAGAGACTGCTGTACCACATAATGAAATCAATGTTTGTACTCACACACAAACACGACTCTTATTAGAGTACCGATTGGAACACGTACTTTCATATAGATTAGCTTTCAGTCTTGTTTTAACGAAATTTCGTACCTCATGGAGTACACACTATTAAGATGTAAAAGTAACATGACTATGCTTGGTGGCAAGAGGGCCTTATGCGTGTAAAAATATACTTTTATCGCTTATTTTTCCTATATGCACCTAAGAAAAGAAGTTCAATGTCTGGGAAATGAAAGGCCGTGTTCATGTTAGCATACTCACTTCACTAACATTCCATAACATATTATAATGCAATAAATTGGTAATCGAATAACGCGTTCACTGACATTACTTAGCTTTGAAATACCGGAAGAAATATCACATATTGGTTCATATAGAAATTAAATCATATGTATACTGTGCCCACCGCCCCAAGAGCCCTGGTGGATTATGACGTGACACATGCCAAACGCACACTCACCGGCTTAAGTCCAACTCGGCCTACCAGACATCACTGTGCCGATGACTCTCATAGTAGGCCTTAGTTTGCAAAACAGCTTTTTTACCATTTTATGTTGGGTTAAAATTGTTGTAATGATTTTCATGAATTTTATTTCATGAAGATATAGTCCAAACAGGAAAATATGTTATTTCTGACGTATCTTAGAACTAAAGGTGTCAATGATAAACTTAACTTTTTATTATCCCCTTTATTCTAAGACACGTCAGGAATGTCGTAGGCATTTCGTGTTTGGACTCTAGAGTCATGAAATTTAATGCTGCATTAAACAATTATAAATAATTAAACTAACATAAAAATATAAAATTACCAGTTTTGCAGACTAAAGCCTAGTATGTAAGTCATCGAAATAAAATTTATGGAAGGTCAGCCGGGGTTGCGCGTATAAAAGTAAGTATCTGTTGGAACGCGAGGGTCGCCTAAAACTCTGGAGCTCTTGAGGTTTTGAAGAAACTATAAATAAAACATAAATCTATTATATTATGCTATTTAAAACTTTAAACTTCGGGTAAGTCATGTTTATCTGTAAACATGGTGATGGATTATATGAGTTAATTCCTAATCAAATTTTCCTCACGGTAACACATCATATATCAGTAATATAATGTAATAGGCATTCTATAGGGAAATGCAGTAATCAAGGTGATTGATTTGATATTTAAAGAGTTTCAATGGAAACCAACAGTATGTTCATACCTATGTAAAACGATTAATATTGTTCTGTTATTGAATATCCCTTAATGGACTAATTAAAATATACTTCCAAATGACACTCAGTATTTTGATAAGTTTGCAGAAAGGAAAAAATCATTTAAATGCTACGAAATTTCAATTAAGAAAGTATTTTTATAAATCACGAAAAAATTGGGAATTGTGATACAAAAATCATCTACCTAACTTTTTTTGTGCTCTGTTTCTGGTATAAGGTAAAGAATGTGCTATCACTTTGTTTTCTCTTAAGCTACAGTAAACACTCCATGAATAAGACTAAGGCAGTTTCGAATACCTCACGTGAATAAATTCACAGCTTTGTTCCTTAAAGTGGGGTTTATAACAACGTTTAAATAGCGTTTCCAGTGCATTAGATGGTTTATTCACCACTGTTGTATTTCAAAGTAAACGTATTGGATAAAAAGTCGTCTTTACAAAGCGTATTACTTTATTGATTAAGCACTGCCTGATTAATATTTTCTACCATTGGAATTTAAATATATGTTCCCGCCTCTTTAATGTAATGAGTCGTAACAGTTGTTTAGTGTCAGTTAACTTTGGTTTAGTGTAGTAAATATTATCAATATTTTCTCAAATTCTTAAATATTATTAAATTCTTTGCCTATTTGTCTCTTCACTAAATTCTTCCTCAGATTTCAATGGATACATTAAAAAAATTGGCTTAATTAGTACAGCCGATATCTAGATTAGCGCTTAGGAATAAATTATGGGATATATGTTTATATAAAACTAAGATAAAGCTTTTGCCAAATATATGATGTTCATACCTTTTCGCTTATAAGTAGTAAAGTATCTAATAGGCTTCACTAAATCTCAGCCAATAAACAAAGCGTTATACTAACTGTACAACTCAACTATTTTATATTTCTATTTAAAATTAAGTTATTACAATAAATAACAGCACAGTGTTAACTAATACATTCAATTTCTTCTTGAATCATTGATCTGCCGTAATAATACGTATTTTCCTTCTAAAATTTTCGTCTTTTAAGATGACCACTTTATATAATTCCTGATAGTCAAATGGCCTTTGTTCTTAATGAATATAAATATCTAAATAACCGATCTTCAAGATGGTTGTTGATCTTTAAATAACTGATCCTCAAGATGGTCGTTGGCTTTGAGAGTAATTAGTTGGAATTGGTTGGGTTCATCAGAGAGCCAGGTAGTCACCTCACCCGCACGCACCTCCACAGACTCACTCGCGCAGAGGGTTAGGAACAGCTTTGTATCTGCCGTTATCTGTCTAAGGTTATTCAATATAGAGTCATATTCAAGTTAATTGTTGACAGTGCCGTTGGTTTAATAATTCTATATAACCTTAAGTTGTTTCAAATATTTATAATATTTAGTAAATCTTAATATACAACCAACCACAAAATCAACATTTTCGTGGTTGTAAGGAAACTTTCTAACAACAAAAACTGTTTCAATAAGGGTGACATTAGGTACATTAAACATAGCAGTTTTATAATATTTAGTACATTTTACATTCGTAAATGTCTTATATAAATAACTTATTATTACATTCCGAACACTCAATAATGTAAAAAATGTATATACAAACAATTTTTGCTAGTTTAAACTAAAAAGCCTTGAAAAGAATGAATTTTGGTTATGAGAACCGTTAGATAATATTTTAGAGGCTCGATTAAGAAGGACCACTTCACACTAGGCAGTGAAGACGCCGAACACACTGATTTTAACAAGAGTTCACTAGGTTACACATAATGAGTTTATGAACAGTGCATATTCAAATAAAGTGCAGAAAATAAACAGTTACCTTTGTTTTCATGAGAGGTACCTAACCGTAGACTGCTGTTGTTGAGGGCCAGGTTGTGATCAGTAAGTGTGGAAATAGGCTGCTGTCTTGTAGGCAGGCGTGAAGACGGAAGATGTCCTTCACGGATTCACTCACGCACAATCCGACCGCAAACGAATAGTTCATAACACTGTGGCCAGTCCTGTAGACCACGGTAGACGCGGGTGTCCGGGAGCAGAGACGTTCTGGTAGAGATTGCCAATCCAGAGCACTGACTTTAATGTTAATGTAAATGTAAAACAAATAGAGATAAACTAATATTTAAATAAGAGAGTAACACATGGGGGAGAGAGTAAGTATGGTAAGCAGTGGCTAGAGAGTACATAAGTGCCCCAGGCGGGACCGAGAGTATAATGAGCAAGCGTGCCTACGCTTGCAAGGTGGGCAATTGATAAGTCAACCGTTGTGATTGGTTGGTCAGTGTACAGTAAACAGCTGATTCGGGAAACAATGGTTCATTGGTCTGTCACTGTACGTGAATATTTTAATCCAGTAAGGAATGGTATTGTAGGCACTAGGCCGCAGAAAGAGATATAGGATTAATGTAGTATATACAGTTTAGTAAACAAATTCAAATATAGAGTATAAATTGCCCAAAAAATATATACATAATTATTATTCAATAAAAGTAGCCTTTTCATATTAGGCAATAAAAAACAAGTTATTTAATGCAATAATACTTAACATACCGGCCGCCTTGAATCACCTTGGGATTCAATGAGAGAAAGAGCAATATAGGCTCAAATTACAAAGTTTATAGGCGGTGGTAGAGAGACAGTTAATTAATTGTAGAGGTGAGGTAAGAGAAACACCTTCACTGCTGGACGAGTGAGAGTTCCACTTGAGGTCTTGAGATGTACCACTCGAACTGTACCATCTTGTCCTGGAGTGACATCAGTGACCCGTGCAACGGGCCATGAGAGAGCGGGAGTATCCTGATGCACCAGGACGAGGTCTCCAGGTTGGAGGTTGCGGGAAGGAGTGCTCCACTTGAGGCGCTGCTGAAGAGTCTGGAGATATTCTCGCTGCCAACGCTTCCAGATACGTTGGTGCAGCGCTTGAACCAGATGCCAGTGAGAAAGGCGGTTCGTGGGTATGTCCATCAAGTTCTCTTCAGGCACGGAAACCAGAGGAGAGCCGATCAAGAAGTGTCCAGGCGTCAGTGGGAGAAGGTCGTTGGGATCACTGGAAAGAGCGGTGAGCGGGCGAGAGTTGAGCATCGCTTCAACCTGACTTGTGAGCGTCATGAATTGAGACAAAGTTAGTATGTGGAGTCCCATGACACGTTTTAGATGGTGTTTAGCACTCTTGATGGCACTTTCCCAAATTCCACCTTGATGGGGAGCAGCAGGAGGGTTGAAGTGGAATCGAATTGAACGGTCAGCAGCAAAGTCTTGGACTTTGCGCTGGTCAGCCGTGAGGATTTTGTGTAGGGCATTTTTAGCACCTACGAAGTTCGTGCCACAGTCACTATAAAGGTCTGTGCACAGGCCACGACGAGAAACGAAGCGAGTGAGAGCACCAAGGAAAGCTTCGGTGGACAGGTCCGTCACCACCTCAATGTGAACGGCCTTCGTAACCATACAAAAAAAATACAAATATAGGCCTTAATAATGCGGACAGAGCGTAAATTATGGACCTTGAGCGAAAAGGGGCCACCATAGTCCATGCCGGTGGAGAGAAAAGCTCGGGCTGGAGTAATGCGAGCTTTGGGGAGGTCGCCCATGAGAGGGGCGTTATTTTTAGGCCGATTCTTAAAACATGTGAGGCATCTAAAAATGCGAGATCTTACCACGCTGCGTGCAGAGAGGATCCAGACTTGCTGGGAGAGCAGAGAGAGAGTAAGCTGCGCGCCAGCGTGGAGATGTTTGACATGGACATGGTCAATGAGGAGGTCCACGACAGGGTGCTTCTTGGGCAGGATGCACGGGTGAGACACGTTCGGCGGGAGGTCAGCGTGGCGCAGTCTGCCGCCGACGCGGAGAAGTCCATCCGGACCCTGGAATGGGGCGAGGCGTTGAAGTCTGGTAGAACACGTCTTTCGGTCCCGCAGTAGAGCTAGATCTTCAGTGAAAGCTTCCTCTTGCACGGTCTTGAAAATTCGCAGCTGGGCGGAGTCCCGTTCTGTCTTGGAGAGAGGTCCGAAGTGGCGGTTTGGTGAACGACAGTTGTGGATAAAACGCAAGACGTAGGCCATCACGTGCAGCAATTTCCTCCAGGAAGAGTACTGGATGAGGAGGTCCCACGTAGGCGGTGCTGTGGCCAAGGCAATGACAGGAGTGGAATGCTTCAGCTCCCCTAGCTCCTCCAGAGAGACCGAGTCCAGGCTGGAATCAGTATCTGGCCAGGCCGAGGAGGGGAGACGCAACCAGTCGGGTCCATGCCACCAAAGGGGATGATCCACCAATTGAGAGGGAAGGATCCCACGGGAGGCGCAGTCAGCAGGATTGGAAGCACTGGGTATGTAGCGCCAGCACTCCACAGCCACAAGCTCTTGAGTTTGCGCCACACGATTAGCCACATAGGTTTTGAGGCGATAAGAAGGTGTTTTGATCCACGCGAGGGTCACAGTAGAGTCGCACCAGCAGACAATAGAACCAAACTTGTGGGTGGGAGCTAATTGAGTAACACAATATTTCACAAGTTGGGCCAGGAGATGAGCTGCGCATAGCTCCAGTCGGGGCAGCGTCACTCTTTTGAGAGGAGCGACGCGAGTTTTAGCCATAACTTGGCTTACGTGCACCGTGTCATTGGAGGTAGAGCAGATGTAGACTACAGCAGCATAGCCTAGTTCTGAGGCGTCAGAGAAACCGTGCAAGTCCCAGTGAGTAGCAGCAGAGTAGGGGATAGCACGAGGAATTGTAATAGTAGCAACGTGCTTAAGTTCAAATAAAAATGCGTGCCATTTTTTGTATATTTCTGGAGGGAGCGGATCATCCCAATCTATGCCAGAAATCCATACGAGTTGCATGATATTTTTTGCGAGCATTATGCAAGGCGCCAAAAAACCACAGGGGTCATAGACTTGAGAAATGAGACTTAACACTTTACGCTTAGTGGGGTTTTCACAAGAAAAATTAAAATTAAACGTAAACGTGTCAGTCAGAGGGGTCCATTTAAGGCCCAAAATAGAGAAATGAGGCTCCTGAGAGGGTTGCAGAAAAACTGGGATTTCCCGATGATCTTCAGGAAGGTGTTGCAGAAGTCTCGGAGAGTTCGAGACCCATTTCCGGAGCTCAAAGCCACCGAGCCGAAGGAGTTTGATGAGTTGATCTTGAAGTTCAGCGGCGAGTTCTTCAGTCTCAGCCCCGCAGATCAGGTCGTCGACGTAGCTCTGGTGCTTGAGAATCTCAGCAGCATGGGGGTAGCGGTGACCTTCGTCTTCTGCCAATTGATGTAGCGTGTTGATGGCCAAGTAGGGTGAACAGTTCAGGCCGTAGGTAACTGTCGTGAGCTTGAACGTGGACATCAAGTCGGTAGGGTGATCACGCCATAATATCAGTTGAAAATGTTGATCGTCAGGATGCACCTTGATTTGGCGGTACATCTGTCTGATGTCACAAGAGAACACTACGTTCTGAAGGCGGAAGCGCAGAAGAATGTCACAAATATTATTTTGCAGCTTAGGTCCGGTCAACAGAGTGTCGTTGAGAGAGAGTCCGGAACTGGTTTTGGCACTGGCGTCAAAAACGACGCGTAGTTTGGTGGTGCTACTTTGTGCCTTAAAAACACCGTGGTGTGGCAGATAGTAGTGGGGAGTGCTTAAGTCAGGAGTAGGGCAGCCCTGCATATGGCCTAGAGAGAGATATTCATGTATAAAATCAGAATATAAATTATAATACTCCACATTAGTGGGAGCGTGGAGCTTGCGCTCGAGTGAATAGAGTCTACTTTCAGCATGAACTTTGGAACTTCCCAGATGAGTACTGGTGTCCTTGAAAGGGAGGCGGACCATATATCGACCCTCACGGTCCCTGGAGTGCGTGGTAGAAAAATATTCATCGCATTGAGTTTCCTCTGCAGACCTTTTACTGGGAGCAGGCAGTTCCTCTTGTGTCCAGAAACGCTGCAGAGAGGCGTGGAGGTCCACCTCAGCAGTCGAGAGAAGAGAGACAGCCATAGTAGAGACAGACTGCGTCAGTGGTGTGCAGGGAGCCGTCCCCATCAGCACGAAACCAAAACAGGTGCCCAGGGCGTGAGGTAAATTGAGACCAAGAGAGTAGGTCTCGTGAGTAAGAATATGTGGAAATAGCGCTCCACCAATAAGCACGTCAATGCCACCAGGGAGGTGGAAGGTTGGATCAGCCAGTGTAATATTTTTAACCTTATTCATGACCTCCTGAGATATTTGCACTCGTGGGAGATCTACAGTGATTTGTGGCAATATGTGGAACGAGTGCGGGGCGGCAACTGGGTGGCCAGCAAGAGTTTCCACGCCCAGAGTTAAAAATCCGCGTGTGTGAGCAGAGGTTTGAGAAAGGCCGGCGACATTAATAGTGGCCGGACGGCGCTGTGTACCCAACAGTTGGGAGGCTTTCTCGCTAATAAAATTTAGCATGCTTCCTGAATCAATTAAGGCACGAAAGACATAAGCTTGTCCGTTAGAGGCGGTGAGCTTGACAAGAGAAGTACCCAGAAGAACCGTGGTACTAGGGGCGAGGTCTTGATGCAGTGTGCCATGAGCGTGTAGTGTGGTGTGTTCGGCCGGGCTAGGAGGTGAGAGCGCTGTGGTCGCAGGCGAGGGGCGGACAGCAGGTGTAGGTGTTGCACTGCTCTGTGCAGGCCGGCCGCCGTCACGGCCGTTCTCCACAACGGGACGAACGCGGTCCGATGTACTAACACTGGACCGTGTTGGCCGATCAGTGAAGTGTAGCAAGGTATGATGACGACCACGACATGTTCGACACGTGAATTTAGACTGACATTCACTTAATCTGTGCGTCCCCAAACAAGAAGAACAGCGGTTGTGCTGTTTAATAATCCCGTGCCGTTCTTGAGGTGTCTTTTGGCCGAAGCTGGGACAGCCATAAATTTTATGACCGCTCTGATGGCAATAAAAACATGATGGGCCTTGTTTATAGGCCGAGGAGGGTGGAGAGGAAGCCGCTAACAAGCTCACGTTTTTAAGAGACGGTTTGGGTTTATCAAATCTGGGTTTTGACCCAAAATAAGAACTTGAAGCGTTCTTGGGGTCCACAATATTGTCATGTAGACTACTGTCCTCAATGTGGCTGCATTCCAGGTTGAGAAACTCAATTATTTGTTCAACCGAGGGCAAAGTATGAAGCTCTTCCTTTTTTCGAAACTGTTCTAGGCGTGTGACCATCCGATTATCAATCTTGCGTAATAACAAGGCTGAGAGAAGTGGGTTGTTACTAGTGATGTCATTGTTTAGTGCTTTAAGTGATTGCGTATGTTCGTGAAAAAGATTAAGGAAAGCACGGATATTCTTCACAGATGTGCTGGAGATGACAGGAAGGTCTAGTATTTGATTTAAATGTAGTGTGAGTAGACGCCTAGTATTATGGTAGCGATCCTTCAGCAGCTGATAAGCGATTGCATAATTTTGCTCAGTTATATTTAGCGACTTTATCAGAGCGAGTGGTTCGCCTGAAAGCACGCTCAAGAGATATTGAAATTTCATTACATCGCTTAAGTGCGCATTGTTGTGTACGGCTTGTTCATAAACGTTGATGAACGTACAGAAGTCCAAGGCAGCTCCGTCAAAAGTTTTTAATTCCAATTTCGGTAGCCGGACGTTGACTTGAGGGGAGGCAGGCGGAATAGTTTCGCTTTTATTAGCTTTAGCTTGTCTCTTGGTCTCAATCATAACCACGTTAGCAGAAACGTAATCAACTAACTCGTCCACGCTCGCTAATGCGGAATAGTTAGGTGTATAGTCGGCATCCACTTTTAATTCCAACTCGTGGCACAAGTCTAATATTGCTGAAAATTCCTGTCTAAGTCTCTGAATAGATTTAGCTCTGACAAGCAACTGCTGAAGTATATTTGGATCGGAAGTCTTCTTAGTTAAATCATAGATACTTTGTATCTGAGAAAAGAGGTGTTCTCGCTTTGCATTGGCCACTTTAAGAGACATTGCCATGTTGAAAGTGTTTGTAGAAAATTAATCAATTTGAGTAAAACTTCAAAGGTGAAAAGTAAACAAAATATTGTCCTCTTGAATTGAGACAGTGATAAAAATAGAAACTAAATTATTTTCCTCTGAAGTATTTTCCCCAAGAAATAAGAAGTATCTAAACAATATAATACAATGAAAAACAATTTAAAAAATATTGTTTAGTTTTTTGAGGTAAAAACTCAATAATAATGCAATAAGTAGAGTAGGCTCGTATAGGCCTATAGTATAGTTTTGTTTCGAGAAAATAAAATACACTGTTATTATGGAAAAACGTAAACAAGACAAGTTGTTATTAAATAATAAACAACAATTAAGGTTATTGTTGAGCTAAATTCAGCTATAATGTAGCAGAGGCTCTGGAAACATTATGCGCACGTACTACATGTAAACTGTCAGTGGTAAAGTATGGTAGTGTTGTGACAGTAACCATAAACCATGCATACATATGCGTGAGCAATGTTCAAATAGAAATTATAATAAACAATTGTGAGCAGTAAGTAGCTTTTTTTTTTCTTTTTAAGCTGAGACTAGAATATAGTGTTGACAAAATAAACATTTAATTTTGCAATAAGGGTGCAAGTCCTGCTCAAGGTAAAGTGTCAATAACCAAGATTGTTTATATTTAACCTGCTTAGAATAATGCGTATTACAAGTAGGGCTGATAACCAGCAAGTATTGAGAAGCGGTAACCATTAAACACAGTAATCAGTTCACCTGTGCTGTAACAGTCTGAAAGCTTGTTTGTCAACAAAACAATGCAGTCGACAGAGCACCACAGCTGATATGATCAGACGTCACAGCTGATATGATCACAGCTGATATGACTGGAGAGGGGATTGGAAAATCGATATGCACGGACTTTGCAATCGTGAAAGAACCTGAAACCACACTTTGAAATATGCACTGTATATAGCTTATAAGAGTTGAGATTGCACTGATATTCACCAATGGACTAAAGTTCTTATTATCCGGCTCGCTAAGGACCATGAAAAGAATGAATTTTGGTTATGAGAACCGTTAGATAATATTTTAGAGGCTCGATTAAGAAGGACCACTTCACACTAGGCAGTGAAGACGCCGAACACACTGATTTTAACAAGAGTTCACTAGGTTACACATAATGAGTTTATGAACAGTGCATATTCAAATAAAGTGCAGAAAATAAACAGTTACCTTTGTTTTCATGAGAGGTACCTAACCGTAGACTGCTGTTGTTGAGGGCCAGGTTGTGATCAGTAAGTGTGGAAATAGGCTGCTGTCTTGTAGGCAGGCGTGAAGACGGAAGATGTCCTTCACGGATTCACTCACGCACAATCCGACCGCAAACGAATAGTTCATAACACTGTGGCCAGTCCTGTAGACCACGGTAGACGCGGGTGTCCGGGAGCAGAGACGTTCTGGTAGAGATTGCCAATCCAGAGCACTGACTTTAATGTTAATGTAAATGTAAAACAAATAGAGATAAACTAATATTTAAATAAGAGAGTAACACATGGGGGAGAGAGTAAGTATGGTAAGCAGTGGCTAGAGAGTACATAAGTGCCCCAGGCGGGACCGAGAGTATAATGAGCAAGCGTGCCTACGCTTGCAAGGTGGGCAATTGATAAGTCAACCGTTGTGATTGGTTGGTCAGTGTACAGTAAACAGCTGATTCGGGAAACAATGGTTCATTGGTCTGTCACTGTACGTGAATATTTTAATCCAGTAAGGAATGGTATTGTAGGCACTAGGCCGCAGAAAGAGATATAGGATTAATGTAGTATATACAGTTTAGTAAACAAATTCAAATATAGAGTATAAATTGCCCAAAAAATATATACATAATTATTATTCAATAAAAGTAGCCTTTTCATATTAGGCAATAAAAAACAAGTTATTTAATGCAATAATACTTAACAAGCCTGAAGTCCTATAGATATACCGTGTTAAAAAAACGCAATGCGGAAGTGAAAAGAAACATATTTCATATGAGTGGTGAAATGTTAGTATTAACGCTAAACTTGCTCCAGCTTTTGACGTATCTATCCATGCATAAGAATCCTTTTAGATTCAAATAGTCTATAAAGTTTTATATCAACACACTTGTAGGCTGATATACTTCACAAGATTAAGGAATTTAGTTATTGTTTTCTAATTGACGATTCAAGAACAAGTTGAATATATTAGTGAATACTTTGTTATTATTTATGGTTAATTAAAATATAAATTTGAAATAGTTAAATTGTACAGTTCATTTAAGCAGTTTTCATTGGCTGAGCTTTAGCGAAGCCTATTACTCATTAGGCGAAAAAAATCATTTATGTTACTCTATCTGTCTGTCAATATGGACGATACCCCGAGAATGTACTGATCAATATACTTGAAATTTTGCATGAAGTTTCATTTATATATTACTAACACTGATTTTGATGATGGTGCATTTCAATTTATGGAGTTTGGATGAGCATTGGCGAATTTTTATATTTTTATGTTATGGGTTACCACGATGGCAATGAGAAAAATCTGAATGAATCAAAATATAAATCCATTTATTAAAGATTTCATCACTTAACGTTTATTCGTAGAGTAAAAAGGAAAACAAAATACAAAAACATATTTCATTCGTTAAATTAAATACTGTGTTAAAACATTTGTACATAAACAACTTTTCTCCAATGATACATGTATAACGATAGGATTTAGCTAAGAGTTATAGAAGGCTATGAATTGGTACGCCATGAATTTACCTTTTTCATGCCGGAGAGAATGTAACAATTTCTTTCTTATTATCCAATTTTCCGTTTGTTCGCAAGGGATCATATAAATAAGCCATAAATGTGATAGTTTGCATGAAATCATTGCGAAGCCTGTTACGCGACACTTCGTATGGCATACGACCCCACCCCCCTGTTTATATTTTAGAAATAAAATAAAATTTTATAATTTTAGTAATAATTACGGATTTTATTCTCAGCATACACGCACACATTCACAAACAAGTAAATCTTTTGTGTTAATGATGTACTAATCTGTCATATCTTAATACTTATGTCATATCTGATATACTAATCTCTGACTCAAGATTTATATTAGACACATTAATGTACAAAATCTAGATTAAATATAATATTGTAAAATGGAAATTACGAAAAATATATTTTAGAAATCATTATTACCACAACACGTATTTGAAACCACAACAATGCTGCAAATTCAAACTGTTAGTAAAATAATGTTTTAAATTTTTGTAACTATTACAGTGTATTTACCATTTAGAGTTATTTTTTCCATCATTCAGCAAATTTTGTTTATTTTATTTGAATTATATAAAAGCCATTGCTAAAGTTTTGCTGGACGTCATTTATTTTGAACGTCTCGTTTACCAATTTTATTTGTCTTTTTATACATGTTTTAGTTTAATATACGTTTAACATTTGGTTATATTAGCAGACTTCATATTATTGTAGAGCTTATAAGCAATAAAAACTGGCCTTTAGCTTTAGAATGGTTTAAAAAAATAATGTTAGCACCCGTAAACTGTTAGTAGAGTAAAAGAAAAAAAATCAATTAAGTTTCCTAAGAGAATAAGCCAATTAAGTTTTTTTGTTTGTTTATTAAGTGTATGAATCAAAATAACGATACGAAGTATTGATATTTTCAACGATTAATTTCGCATACATCTACCTTTATATTATAAAAAATTATACTGGAGTGTTAACTGTCATATGTTTTTAGAAAGTTTGGTATTACTGATTTCCTGTATTACTAAATGGTGTCAAATGTTTGAAAAATTCCTGTTTCCTCCTAATGACAGTTCCTTGATTTGGAGAATCACTGTACTTTGGTTATACGGGTATTTAAACTTGCGTTAACTCCTGCAGGTTCTAGTTTATTTGTGCCTTTTTTGTCACTGAAGGTTGAAAGATTTTAGTCGAACCTAGCAAGGTAAATTTATTAATTATCTTTGAACAGTTATGACATATATTTGTACAAGGAAATGATGAAATTTTAATCTTACTCGTATTATTTCATACAGGGTATTAAATCTGAATGAGAATCTTGTAATGTAGAGTGGGAAATGGCCAAGCGGATTAAAGCAGAGAGTATAGTATGAGTTTATACATCACTGATTATAATAACTGAACTTAGAACAGTATTTTACTAACGAAGTCTCTTTAAAATAGCATTGATTCAACTTAACGAACCTGCAAGTACAGTTTGAAACCTATTTATATTTGTTCTAATCATATTCTGTCAATTAAAAACTTGAGAAACAGTAATTTACAGTAGTTATGTGCATGTAATATACCAGTGACACGTGAAATCCGGACTTTAATCAGCAATCGGCTACGAACTTCCTGAGTGTGAAATTGTTTTATTACTATAAGTATACATTCATGTCAACGATGGTAATAAACGTAGTTGTTATAAAACTTATTTATTCATTTAGTGATATGTGACTAGATTTACAGTTTATTTATCTCTTATAATATTTATTAATAAAACAAGTGCTCGCATATATATATATATATATGTATATATATATATATATATATATATATATATATATATATATATATATATATATACCCTGTATATTGAATTGAAAATATCAATATACTATGATTAAAATGTTTTACCTATATACTCGTAAATGTACACGGTATGCAGTTATACACAGTATATATTTATAAATCTAGACAATACCATAAGTTTGAACGGAACAAGAACTAAAAGTCTTTTGTTTCCGTGATGTTAAAGTCAGTAGGGCGACCACTGTCAGTGGTGATTTGTGTAGTATGAACTGTCAGTTGGCACTGAGCAAGGAGCTATATCCCTGGATATTCTTGCCACATTCTAACCATAACCGTTCCAGACATATTCAGCTGTATATGTTCTCCCGCTTCCTTCTGAAGTTATTCTTCTATGATACATTCAGCTGTATTTGTTGTCCTACTTCCTTCAGAAGTAATTCTTCCATGATACATGCAGCTGTATTTGTTGTCCTACTTCCTTCAGAAATCATTCTTCCATGATACATGAAGCTGTATTTGTTGTCCTACTTCCTTCTGAAGTTATTCTTCTATGATACATTCAGCTGTATTTGTTGTCCTACTTCCTTCAGAAGTAATTCTTCCATGATACATGCAGCTGTATTTGTTGTCCTACTTCCTTCAGAAATCATTCTTCCATGATACATGAAGCTGTATTTGTTGTCCTACTTCCTTCAGAAGTCATTCTTCCATGATACATTCAGCTGTATTTGTTGTCATACTTCCTTCTGAATTCATTCTTCCATGATACATTCAGCTGTATTTGTGTCCTACTTCCTTCTGAAGTTATTCTTCCATGATACATTTAGCTGTATTTGTTGTCCTACTTCTTTCTGAAGTTATTCTTCCATGATACATTTAGCTGTATTTGTGTCCTACTTCCTTCTGAAGTTATTCTCCCATGATACATTCAGCTGTATTTGTTGTCCTACTTCCTTCTGAAGTTATTCTTCCATGATACATTCAGCTGTATTTGTTGTTCTACTTCCTTCTGAAGTTATTCTTCCATGATACATTCAGCTGTATTTGTGTCCTACTTCCTTCTGAAGTTGTTCTTCCATGATAATTCAGCTGTATTTGTTGTCCTACTTCTTTCTGAAGTTATTCTTCCATGATACATTCACCTGTATTTGTGTCCTACTTCCTTCTGAAGTTATTCTTCCATGATACATTCAGCTGTATTTGTTGTCCTACTTCCTTCTGAAGTTATTCTTCCATGATACATTCAGCTGTATTTGTGTCCTACTTCCTTCTGAAGTTATTCTTCCATGATACATTCAGCTGTATTTGTTGTCCTACTTCTTTCTGAAGTTATTCTTCCATGATACATTCACCTGTATTTGTGTCCTACTTCCTTCTGAAGTTATTCTTCCATGATACATTCAGCTGTATTTGTTGTCCTACTTCCTTCTGAAGTTATTCTTCCATGATACATTCAGCTGTATTTGTTGTCCTAATTCATTCTGAAGTTAGTCTTCCTTAGTAAATTCAATCGTACGTGTTTTTCAAGTCATACTTTTGCGGGAATAATATAAACTCTTGGTGTACATTATTTTTTTGAGTACAGATGAACCAATCACAGAGAATATCGTGACCAGACTAGATTATCAAGGGAAGTCATCTCTCCATCTCATTTACAAGAGAACCGACTTCTGTTAGTTGAATAAGTTAATTTATATTTTGTGTCTAATTTTTCGTAGAGCATAATATACGAAATATATCAGTATTTTAAAGGAAATATATACTCAAGCATTGTTGCAGTTGTAGTAAACAAATGGTCTTTAAACTAAATTGGTTCATCGCAATATTTTTAGCGGGAAGTTACATAGAAGTGTACTTTATCGAAAATACTACGTATAAATAGCTACCGCTTATATTAAGATTGTACTAACCAGAGAGTAAACCATTAACTCATTTCTTTCACTGCTAAAACTTTTAAGATGTAAAGTTAAATAATAAAAGTGTTACATAAAATTAAATTATAGTGAAATACCGATATAAGCAGGATAATGAAATCCAAAAGTATTGTAAAATTTTGTAGGCAACTATTGTTTGTAGGCAAATACTAGTATCACTATTAGTCTAATGGTGTTTGTATAAACAATGTAATGGTGTAAGTTGGTGTAAAAATAGTGACCAGCTTTAATGTTTAGTAATTAGCGAATTCTCAACCTCCTCCTGACACCAACCTTCACATGTGAAACATAGTATCTTGCATAACAAAGTTCGGTTTTCAGGATAATATCACAATTTGTATAAGTACTTTCTTAAAGAAAAGCAAATTTTATTGTTGTGTTCTATTGTTGTTATTGAAAGAAATCACAACACCAAACTTTTATAAACGGGTTGTTTCAAAACATTCAGTATCTCATTTGTTGTAGTGAAATCATAAATGAATAGGAAACCTAATTTTACTGTTAAAATAACATAACTATATGTTGATACATTAAAATGTAAATTCAAAGTTAGAAATCAGAATGTAGAAAAGTAAATATATAGATTATAAAATTTTATGAAAATGTGAATACATAAAGATAAAACTTCAAAGAAATTTGAAAGATTTCGAAAGAATCTTTTGACTTGAAAGTTGCATAAAAATCCAATTCTACATATAAACAAGCGTGGTTAGACGTATCCCTACTTGTTTATATTTATAAATAAAACATGCTAATCAGAGTTATTGATATATTTTAGTCTCTAATAATATATTTCATGTGTTTAATGTTTTGTGAGCTATAAATGTGGGCAAATATTGTAATAATAAATTCCAGTGACTGCTTGTTCCCCGGGAGTTAATTTCTAGACCATTAAAGTATTTTACTTCGAGTGTACAATTACTTGAATATAAATTATCTCTTACGTAGGGAAATTCTCCCTGGAGATCTTGAGGACAACGATATAGACTTCAGTAGCAATAGGATAACCATCGGAAGTGTGGGGCCTGCGTGAAGTAAAGTATCCACCTGATCTCGCACGTTTAGAAGTAGAAATAGGTACGCTGTTCTTTCGTGTATAACTGCGTTTAAAATATCATTACCATTTATCTTATTTGCTTTGTTTACTTACACAAATTTTTCTTTTATTTTGCTGACAATGAAAAAATAAACAATCGTGCCTGAATAAAAATAAGGTAATTCTAGACATAACGTGTCTTCACCTTTACGGTAACACCTAAGGCCCAAGCGCTGTGCTGTGGAAAACAAATAACATGAAATAATGGAACATACTGGAGTGACACTGATATAATAATATCTGATAATGTATAGTATGTGGGTCATTTTTAAAGTAAGAACCGATTGCGCATTGTGCCCGCGCATCCTATCACGTGAAGTCCATTCAGCCACTCTTGTCCAGTCCCCCACTACGCCGCCAGTGACTTTCACGTATATGCCGGTATTGGTTGTTTGGTTATAGCTCTTTGTGTTATGTCAGACATTAATCTCGTCGATTGTGAAGTGCGCTCAGGAATTCGGATATTAAATAAAAAAAAACAGTTCGCCATTCTTAAATTCACCGTGTGTAATGAACGATGAAAATATTGTAGGTTTTTTAACGAAGAAATGGGAAATGTTCATAATGAACAACGGCCTCGAGAACCTACTGTAATAAATGAAGACTTGCCATAAGAATTTGATGAAGAAATTTGGCACAAGTTTCAAGGTCTGTAGTTTATAATATTGTTTCTTATACACTTCGGTACAAAAAATGTGTGTGAGATGAGTGCCAAAAAGTTAACAGAAGAAATAAAGTAAAACGTATGGCATATTCTTTGTCCTTTTAGGAATGTTATCACAAGGATGATGATGAGTTGTTAGGTAACATTGTGACTGGTGATAAGACGTGGGTTGCATAATCCACTCCAGAAACTACAAGTCTGTATAGTGAGTGGCACCACCCAAACTCCCCGACGAAGCTAAGGGAATTCAAGCAAGAACTTCAACAAGGAAAATCATGGCCACAGCTTTTTGGGACCGGAAAGGCATAGTTTTGATAGACCTTCTCCCACGAGGAATGAAAATAAATGCAGCGAGATACTGTGAAACGTTATTGAAGCTCAGGAGCATTATTCAAAACCACCAGCGAGGCTCGCTCTGAAGCGGCGTCGTTTTGCTTCACGTTAATGTTTGGCGTCATGTCGCTGGACAACTTTCTTTCACAATCACCAGTCTTTGTTTTTTCCAAAACTCAAGGAATTTCTTTGTGGGAAGCACCTGGAAAATGATGAAATGTTGAAATAAACAGTTACTAGCTAATTTAACGGTTACGCGGCAAAGTTCCTTGATGATACAATCCAAAAGCTGGTGCCAAGACTTGAAAACAGTTTAGATGTCCATGACGACTGTAGAGAAGGGAATACATGTTCATAATTTAGTTTTATGATACAATTTAAGTTCATACATAAAGTTCCCCTATAGATCTATTACAAAACTGTTATAATGTGGTAGAAAGTTCAGTAATATCACGTTTAGTTTCAAGTTTCCAAAGTAACGGTTTCGAGCATAATTTATGATCTATTAAATTTTAAGAATACATTTTGGTATAAATTACATTCGGCAAAGATTTAAAATAAAATTTTAACAAATTTTATGCTCAAACAGACTCGCTAATCCTTTGTAATGTGCTTCTATTGGATCGTTGATATATAAATTATATGTGTGTACATCCAGTCATTGTTATTTATAATAAGACACTTTTTTCCAGAACATAAAAGAGTATACGTGAGTCATTTTATGGTGGATACAAACATGACACTAGTTAAAAGGTATTTGAAAATATGTGAAATTCTGTGATAAGTCAAAAGCAATGTTTTTAATACGTATCATTGTATATAAAATTAAATACTGAATAACCTAAACGTCCGTTAAGAAATATCACTACAGTAGTATGGCAAATGAGATTGAAATATAAACAGCAAAGGGTATTAGTACTAACCCAAAAATATGGTCGTATTTCAGAGGTTTGAGGTTTACAAAATTGTGTACATTAGTTAAAGAACAAGTAGTTTCTACTGTTATATTAAAAATTAAGAATTTAGTTTATACAATTAAAAAAGGGGAACCAAAATTTAAATCCAAAGTAGTAAATTAAAACAAATCTTGAATTATGTAGACTATAGTAAGTATATATCTCTAAGTCCATACTGACTTGGTTTAGTATACGAGGTAAAACCCCTTTGTCAAATAACATCCGAGAATTTATTGGAGTTCTCCGATCATTTTATTACTAATAGAAATTTCAAGATTAGTAAATTTTACTACTACCTGAAACAAGAAAGTGCTATAATTCTTGAATCACTGTATACTTGTTCGATATATGTAAAACATGCTCATGCATAGAATATTGGCGACCTTTATTTTGAAATCAGCAGAGATGACTATTGATATGTAATAGAGATATTGGTACTAAAAATAGTCTTCATAACTTATAAAACAGAGTTGTGAATACTATAAGATATAGAATCGTCTTTTCAACTTGCTATAATCCCCCCTCATATTTTTTAATAATTTATATGATGTTTGAATTATTCATAGGATCCAAAAAATTAATAGGGTGAAATATTACTTCTTATTACCACTCCTATGGTGTAGAAGAATTATTTAAAGTTTAAATTGTTTAGATACCCTAAAAATTGATAGTGTAAAGTATTAATATAAAAATATAAAAAACAGTAAAATAATATTGCATTATTGAACTTTAAGTAAGCTTGCGCGTAGCTCCATGCCAAATTTCAAAGAACTCCTAGAGGAATGTTATACATAACCATAACATATATTAGGAAGCAACTATGAGGCGCTGATGTAAACTTTTTATATTTCCTCAAACTAGGACGTCATCCTGGTGTAAAAGTGGAAAGTTTACTAGCACACTCTGAGGTAATTTGTGGCAATTATAAGAAAACTGTATCTCTGTAATTTAATCTGTCTGGTTTTTCCATATAATTTTATATTTGATACTTCTAAACCGATATTGAGTAAATACTGGTCCAATCCCTTACACATTAAAGTGTAAAAAACTCTAGCTAGCCCTCTATTATACAAAAGCCAACAAAACGGTTCAATAGTTTCAAACAAGTTGGTAGAAATATATAAAATATATACATAGAAACATATCCGTCCCCTTTTTAGAGGTCCGTTAAAAACCTATATATTTAACAGCAATTTGTTACATTCAAGGACTGTTGAATAAAGAATGATCTTAATATTTTATAACATACTTTATTCATCCTCATAATTTTAAGGGTTCTTCTCAAAATACTCTCCCTAGAATGTGATAAAATTGTTCCAGCGTTTCTGGCAAATGTATATTGAAAACCATTTTTGAGAGGTCCCTCAAAATCGCCTCCGTAGCCTTCACCACTGCTTCTGATGATGGATAATGCATCCTAAACAGGCGTTTCTTGAAGTTAAAGAATAGAAAAAAGTCACGTGGGGCAAGATCCGGACTATATTGAGAATAAAGGATGCAATTTACATTGAGTTTTGCCAAATATTCAGCATCAATATTGGCAACGCATTATCGTGATTCAGCATCCAGCCTGCTTCAAGAAAATCAGGTCTCTTGCGCCTAACATGGACGTAATGTCTTCAGGACATCCCTATAGTATTTTCCAGCTACTGAATTGTGTACTGGTACGACATGATGATATACCATTACATGAATATCAAAAAATGAGATTACCATAACTTTTCAAGATAAAGTAACCACTTTTATTTTTTGGGGTATGTGGTGAAAAGGATTTCCACAATGAGCTTTGCTGTTTACTCTGAAGATAAACATGATATAGCGAGGTTTCATCAGCATTGATGTCATTTAAACTCTGGTTCTTCTTCTAACATCAATTTTAACTGCATGCCAATGTCCTTTTGTTTGGTAATCAACAGCCTTGGAACCCATCCCACACAAACAGGTCTCAGGAGTAACATGGCGTGTGGCATCGACACGTTGGTTGTTTGCCAAGCAACGTGTGGATGCCAAACAATGAAATGTTCACTTTTTCAGAAAGTGATCTCTGGGTAATTCGTGGATCCTCTCTCACAATGACAGCAGCAGTGTTGATGTTTTCTTCCTTGAGAGCAGTAACTGGAACTGCGTGTCACCTACCTTTGTAATTGATTTTATCCCCACTTTAATTATTTTAAACCACCTTCGAGCTGTGCTGTAGGGAAAACAGACTCTACACATGCCTCATATAATATTCTATTGGCCTCAGTTGAAGACTTCTTGAGAAAGCAGAATTTCACAGCCGCACATTAACCCTCGTGTTACCTCCATAGCAGCGGTTGGTAATACTGTATATGTTGAACTGCCTGCCTCTCACTGGCGGAAAAAAACAAAAAAAATTAAAATTACTATTGTGTTATTCTTTCATATTAAGTTAACCTAATATCTTGAGATTAGTTCAAGCACGCAAAATTATGACTGTAAAAATTGCGATAATTCTGTATTGAACAACCATTGTAGTATAAAAGCAATAAAAGTGCATTGGTTCCCTTTAAGTTATTCAATGTTGCCTAGACTTAGTTTCTGAGAAATGATTCAAATGTAGATAATTGAATAATATCATATACTACTAGATTAAATATGACCACTAAATTCTGTTCCCTTTGGAGCAAATGTAAACTATTGTTTAAGTAACTCTCTCTGAAAGGACAGTAAACAATGGACCGATGTTACAATGAGTTTCCGGACATCAAGGGACCAAGGGAAGGGTATACTCAATAGTCGAGATCTTTGTAAAGTAAATTGGGCTGCTTAACAAACTAAACACACGATACAACATCATGAAATTTCCTGCGTGTATTTCCAACCGGCGGAAAATACTGATTTATTCCTCACTAAAAAGGAGTTTAAAGGTATATTTTTTAAAGCCGTAATTGAAACAGCAATTCGACAGTGATCATACTAATGTATATTAAAGTAATTTTTCTACTATTTCATTTCATTTCATTTATTTATTTCCACGGCAATCGCCACTTTTACAATACCATTACATACATGTACATGAAATAATCAATAAACTATAAAATACAACAACAATATCGAACAATTTAAATGCAAAGACTATAATATATAACAAAGTACTACTAAAAAAGGCAAGTAAAAACAGAAAAAAAGGTATAGTTGAAACAGAATTATAGAGTGCCATATACTAATTTGATGATTTCTTCTCGAAATCTAGCAGGGCTGGTGGCGAAGAAGTCAACTATTGATGCATATACGTTTTGTAAAATAAACGTATATTGTAGAATTGTAAAATAAAACGATTCTGTATGAATCTTCATAGAACCTGAAATATTTTTACATTAATTTACATATATTTTATTGCCTGAGCGTCAGCTTGTTACTTGTAGGGTTTGAAAATTGTAATTTCTGTCTGTCTGCCTGTTTGTACGCGATACCTGAGAACAAACTGAACTTAATCTTTGAGATTTTGCAAACCTTCATTTATACATTGACATCACTGACTTCCATGATGGTGCATGTCATGTCGTGGGATTTGGCTAAGCGTTAACACGCGTACAATCAAAGTCAATATTAAAGTTAGCAACAGTATTTTACTTCGGCGCACGCTTGTGTTGTAGTCCCCTCACTGCCTCACATAAGTTTTTATTATTTAAACACTGCTATGAAACGTAACACAATGAAAAAAAATTTAATGTATCATGTGGTAAGATGTTTTGAGAAAGATAATCCATAGAATTTAATTTTTCATAGAACTTAATTTCTACATAGATAAGAATGAGTTATATGGTCAACTATGGAATTTAACTGAGGATCGCTGAATCATCACTGAAGAGGCTGGTATAACTTGTATTTTGTCTGTCGGGGAATGTAAACAATTATTTCTTGTATGATGTTTGTCTGTCTATCTGCCTGCAGGGTATACTAATATTGAATTGAGTTATAAGACTTCGAATTTTGTTTGAAGCCTCAGCGAAGCCTGTTATATTCCTCTTTGTTGAAACGAAATACGTTTCATATTCAGTAATAGAAAGAAACGGATTAAAGGTTTCAAGTAGATTATATTTATAGCTAAAGATTTGTTTATGTTATCCTATGTCAGCATAAATATCTATAATCACAGAAACTTGTCTAAATAGTGAATGGAATTTGTTCTTAATAATATCAATTAACCTATATAAAGAAAGCGATACTTTATTTGATCGAAATCCTGGGTAAGCTATACATGTATTAGATATCCTGCCCATTGATCCACTGAGGGGAATCTCTGGGTCGGTAGCATTATATTGAATTAACACGCCTACACTAATTATATCTCATAAAACTACTATTATTATACTTTTCACTCTTTTATACCTTTTCTGTTTCGACGTAGAATTGTATGAGAAGAAAAATTAGTGACATATTTTGGTACATTTGGAATGATTAGGAGGTATTCTTAAATAAAGTAAAAGTTGTATACTGCATCTTTTGGGCTTATTATACTTTAACAAAAGGAAGTAGTGGCTATTAGAATGGACAATTATTTATTTGATTTAAATATAACCACATTATAAATAATGCACATATAATAATAAAATACCCCTTCCGGCTTGTTAATATAAAAAAACCTTTGGTAACCTGGTTCTTGATAAAGTTAACTAACTATAAATACATAGGATTAACAGCTACAGTTTGAAATGTTCACAGAGCTCATTTGTTCAACAAAGTGTGTGCAAACAAAGTCTTTTCATCACTTCTACATCAGAGCCACGTGTATTACAAGACAGATAATCTAGGTGCACCTCGCAACCAGTATTTAAAATCCAGTAAGTTTATTTCACTATAATCTCGATATATATATATATATATATATATATATATATATTATATATATATATATATATATATATATATATATATATATATATATAATATATATATATACTAGCAGACCCGACAGACGTTGTCCTGTACACGTTATAAGAATTTAATTATAGTTAATTAAAATTACAGTATAGTATCGGAACTGGCCAACAGAATTTAATTTATCTAAAATACTAAATAAGTATTCCGTATAGGGCTGAAGTATAATAAGTGGCCACCATCACAATCGAATTATAGATATTTCTGAATAGCCTATCTAAACTACTAAAATGACAAACTGAATTAGATTATAGTTATTTAAAGGCTGAATTATAATAAGCGGCCAACATCGCAATCAAATTATTGATATTTCTAATTAGCCTATCTAAACTACCAAATTTTATTATCTTTATATTTCTTGTGTGCGTGTGTACGGAGCTGAACTCCTCCTAATTGGGTGGACCATCTTGGAATGTTTTACATTGTATCCAGCAGAATGCGCTACGATCACAGTTTCAAATGTTTTCTATTTTAATTCCAGGTTTTCCTGACAGTTTGTGCTGCTATCAAATATGTGTGTTGCTTTGTAACATTGTGTAATTATTGTGTGAGTGCTAATTGTAATAATACATTAATAGAGATTGAAGAAGTTTGAAGTACATAAAAAACTATAGTCATTCATTGAAGTTATTGAACTAATTTTGAAAATTTATTGAACGAAGTGAGTATATTGGTCGCATAACCTAAGTAGCATACAAATCAAAAGGTTGTTTTTCTATGTGTGAATAACTATTGTTAACAGTTTGGTCACATAAGTTCAAATTAAGTAGCATATAAATCACATGATTGAATAACTATTCGTCCTCTTCCACGAAGACGTGGCATTTTTCTGTAAAAATAAAATTCTGTATAATAGTACACAATGAATATGAGTAACTTATTCAATATGTAATTTTAATTAAGTAACTTCTAGATAAAAATGTATAACAACATAGACTACAGTATCTAAAATACTAAAGAAGTATTCCCTATAGGTCTGAAGTACAATAAGTGGCCACCATCACAATCAAATTATTGATATTTCTGATTAATCTATCTAAACTACCGAATTACATTATAATTATTTAAAATTACAGTATAGTATTGGAACTGGCCAACAGAATTTAATTTATCTAATAAACTAAATAAGTATTCCCTATCTAAAGTACTAAAATGACGATCCAAATTAGATTATAGTTATTTAAAGGGAGAAGTATAATAAGCGGCCACCATCTCAATCGAATTGATATTTCTGAATAGCCTACCTAAACTACTAAAATGATGATCCGAATTAGATTATAGTTATTTAAAGGCTGAAGTATATATATATATATATATATATATATATATATATATATATATATATATATATATATATATATATATATATATATATATATATATATATATATATATCTAATATACTAAATAAGTATTCCCTATAGGTCTGAAGTACAATAAGTGGCCACCATCACATTCAAATTATTGATATATCTGAATAGCCTATCTAAACTACTAAAATGACGATCCAAATTATAGTTATTTAAAGGCTGAAGTATAATAAGCAGCCACCATCTCAATCGAATTATTGATATTTCTGATTAGCCTATCTAAACTACTGAATTTCATTATAGATATTTAAAATTACAGTATAGTATCAGAACTGGCCAACAGAATTTAATTTAAAACCAATTCCTACATTATTAACAATAGTTATTGACACATGTGATTCTCTATTAATTTAATATTACAATTAGCACTCACACAATAATTACACGATGATACAAAACAACACACAAATTTGATAGCAGCACAAACTGTCGGGAAAACCTGGAATTAAAATAGAAAAACATTTGAAACTGCGATCGTAGCGCATTCTGCTGGATCCAATTTAAAACATACCAAGATAAAAAACAATTTATTTATAAACCAAAAATTAACTGATCAATTACTGCACACTTAATATTTACCAATTTCAGTTAAAAGTGTATTTTACTAAAACTTCCAATTTTATATCTGGATAACCTCTATTGATATTCCTGATTAGCCTAATCTAAACTACCGAATTTCATTATAGTTATTTAAAATTACAGTATAGTATCAGAACTGGCCAACAGAATTTAATTTAAAACCAATTCCTACACTATTAACAATAGTTATTCACACATGTGATTTGTATGCTACTTAATTTGAACTTATCTGACCAATTTTGAATGCAGATTAAAAATGTAAATTACAACAAATTATTTGAAATCCATTAGTTTAAAACTTGATTATCTAAAATGTCAACAATAGTTATTCACACATAGAAACACAACCTTTTGATTTGTATGCTACTTAGGTTATTTGAGGTAATGCGACCAATAATCTCTATTAATGTACTATTACAATTTTAGCACTCACACAATAATTACACAATGTTTTATTTTCTATTTTCTTCCTTTTGCCTGTTGGCTGGCCTTTATAAACTTATAACGCGGCCACGTAGTACACTTTTTATAACTTTATTCTATTATATTTTAATGTTATTTGCCGTATTTACTTTTGAAACATGAACCTTACAAAACAACACACACACATTGATAGCAGCACAAACTGTCGGGAAAACCTGGAATTAAAATAGAAAAACATTTGAAACTCCGATCGTAGCGCATTCTTCCAAGATCAACACTTAATAATTTACTAAGAATTTCACTTAAAAGCTAAAACTTCCAATTTTATATCTGGATAATCTCTATCCTCCAAAGTGAGTACAGAATATATTGAAATAAGAAGTGGTGTTATTTTTATATGTTTATGCTTACTCTATGCTTTCAAGACTATAATTGATTAAACGTATGGCTGTGTTGTAATATTATAATGTTTACATAGAACAACTGGTGAAAATTTAACTTTGCAATCTGCATTAGACTACTGATCAAGCACTTCATAATAACGTAATCTAAATGTAAACAAATGTTTCTGCCTCTTTGGTGAACTTCAGCTGAAAATATTCACAGCTGTTAAGTATCAGTTCACTTTGTATTACGTGTCGTAGCACAGTCTGTCGGATCCAATATAAAACACTCCAACATCAACAATTTATAATTAAAAATTTAATTAAATTTGACCGAATAAATAACTATAATGAAATTCAGTAGTTTGGATAAGCTATTCAGAAATATCAATAATTCTATTGTGATGGTGGCTGCTTATTATACTTCAGCCTTTAAATAACTATAATCCAATTCGGATAATAGTTTGGATAGGCTATTCAGAAATATCAATAATTCGATTGTGATGGAGGCCACTTATTATACTTCAGCCCTATTGGAAAACCATCTTATTTGTTTATGTACACTCCTGTAGGATTAACAAAAAATATTGTACATTCAATATCATTACGATAAATTAAGTTGTAAATTTAAAAAAATATACTTGTTATAAAATTAGTAATTTAAAATTACAGTATAATGTCGGAACTGGCCAACAGAATTTAATTTAAAACCAATTCCTACACTATTAACAATAAGTAGTTATTCACACATGTGATTTGTATGCTACTTAATTTGAACTTATGTGACCAATTCTGACTGCAGATTAAAAAATGTAAATTACAACAAATTATTTTAAATCCAATTGTTGACAATATTCACACATAGAAACACAACCTTTTGATTTGTATGCTACTTAGGTTATTTGAGGTATGCGACCAATATACTCACTTCAATGTGCAAAATGAGTTCAATAACTTTAATAAATAAGTATAGTTTTTTATGCACTTTAAACATCTTCAATCTCTATTAATGTATTATAACAATTAGCACTCACACAATAATTACAGAATGTTACAAAACAACACACAAATTTGATAGCAGCACAAAATGTCGGGAAAACCTGGAATTAAAATAGAAGGCAACTCTTAAGAACAGCGACTACCGCTCCGATCGCCGTAATTTTTTGCATTCTAACACAGGTTAACGTAATTTCACCGAAAAAAATAGTCCCGATTATCGCCGTAGCCGTTTACTCACCCCCACCAAAAAAATTTTTGGAAAAAATAAAATTAAAAAAACCTGACTGACAGTGCATTTATTCGTTTTTTTGGTGTTATTAGTTCGCAGGGCACGTAATTTCACCGAAAAAAGTATTCCCGGTTATCGCCGTAGCCGTTTACTCCTTCCCCCCAAAAAAAATTTTGGAAAAGACAAAATTTGAAAAACCTGACTGACAATGCATTTATTCGTTTTTTTGGTGTTATTAGTTCGTAGGGCAGTAGTCCATGTACGAATTCTAGTATAAACTCGTCTTATCTTATCAGTAATAAACGCGCGCCGCTCATCTTTTGCCTGTAATGAAACCTGCGTTAGTTCTGTCTGAGTGTTGTGCGTGTAAGCAGTCATGGCGTGATCTGGGCTTGGACTTTGCAAGCTCGAGTTAATTTTTTTTCTAAAAGAGCAAGCAGCGCGAAGCGCTGCGCAGCGGGCAAGCATCGCGTGATCTGAGTTTTGAATAGGCAAGCTAGGCTCTACCTGCAATCACGTTATCTACTAGACCGCTCGACTTTGACCTCTGTCTGAGGATGGGGAGGGGTTTGAGATAAGACAATTCCTGTTTTATATTGACGAAATATTGTTCTAGGCTAATCTAGTAATCAGTAGAAGCAAAATTTCAAATAACGATTCATGTCTGGTTATTAAAATAAAAACAATTAAAATTTAAAAAAAATTACCTTAATGGTATTTTGGGGGGTACAACGCAGCCACTGCCTCGAGGAAAGCGTGAACCCTTTCTTCTGGGATGTACTTGGTTTTAAACAAGTACTCCGCGAGGTAGCCGACGAAGTGCTTGCTCTTGCGACCGTATTTGGGGACTTCTGACCGGACGTCACGCCACTTCCGTTCAATTGTGTTGGTACAGGCGGATGTTAAGGGGTCAACAAAGTTCTTTGTGTGATTCACAGTCAGGTGGTTAAACTGATACTGTGATAGGGTATTGTAGGCCTTCCAGCAATCAGTAATTATTGTGGATCCTGGCAACACCCAAGTTTTAATACACCGTATCAGAGTCTTCGCCGTACGGTCTTTAACTGGGATAAGGAAAGTGTGTTTGGTCTCCCGATCTATTCCCCCCAACACCCACTGTCCTTTTACTATCCGTCCTCTGTTGTATTTTCTTTTGCCAAATTTGGCTTCATCGATCTCAACTACGGCGCCGGGTCCGCCCAACTGTTGGCTGTTTCTTTTCAAATGGTCAATGTAGACTTCCCGGATGAACGAGTAGTAGTCCACTATTGTCGGGTCTGTGAGATGAAGATGGATTTTAACAAATGAGTGCCTCGGAGGTGATGTGAAAAGATATGTTATGATAAAACGCCACAATGTGTTAATATTAACTCTACTTCGCTCCGGGAACGTGCCGACCTTCGCTGAAACACGCCAGCCACACTTTTTCCGGGCTTTCTTTTGCAAATTAACAATCTTTCCACACCTGAACTTTAAATCATCTGTCAAGTTCACCGAGTTTCCGCACTTCACACAATTTGTCTTCGTTGGAAGCACATTGTGCGCACAAAACACGTTAATAACACGCTTTTCATCAAATAAACATGCTTCAAAGAATAGCGTGTGACAAGAACCATCGCAAGCCATGTCAATAATTTCACTAATTATTCCTTTTCCACGTGGGTTTGTTTGTTTACATCCGGCGGACAATCGAAGCCGTACTATAGGTCACGTGATCCGCCCGGCCAATCGGAAACCTTCCTGTTTGTCACGTGACTACTGTCAACTCATCAAAACGACCATGGTCGGCCATTGTTTTATGTTTGATAGTCGAAAATCTTGTTATTTATGTGTTTTGTATTGCCAACATTTTACTGCCGAAAAGCTGGTTTTTATGTGTTAGCGATAATCAGGACTATTTTTTTCGGTGAAATTACGTTAACCTGTGTTAGTATGCAAAATATTACGGCGATCGGAGCGGTAGTCGCTGAGCTTAAGATTTACCAAATAGAAAAACATTATGGCTGTGTTGTAATATTAGGCCTATAATGTTTACGTAGAACAATTGGTGAAACTTCATCTTTGCAATCTGCATTACACTACTGATCAAGCACTTTACAAATTTAAAATATTAACTTTCTAAATTTCAAGTGTGAACAAATGTTTCTGCCTCTTTGATGAACTTCAGCTGAAAATATTCACAGCTGTTAAGTATCAGTTCACTTTGTATTACGTGTCGTTCGTGGCGCAGTCTGGCGGATCCAATGTCAAACACTCCACCATCAACAACAATTTATTATTAAAAAATTAATTAAATAAACTATTAAAACTTGACCGAATTATGAATCTAAACCATTCTCGGATCCAACTGAAGACACACAAAAAGTTTCATTAAAATCGGTCCACCCGTTTAGGAGGAGTTTAGGACCATACACACGCACACAAGAAATATATATATAAAGATATATATTTCATTTATAAGCAAAACCAGTTTAATATATTGAAACTCAACCGAAGATTATAAATGATTCTTTAATTTCATAAATATTTAAATTCAACTCTAATTAAACTAACGATTGTAATTCACTAGAACAGTACCCAAAGTATTTGAGACTATCAACAGCACTGATTGGAGTCTATGATATATTTGCATTATGTACATTTGTGAAACGGTACAATACTTTTTTGCTTACTACCTTCAAACGTTTTACTTCCAAGAAAATTTTATAGTTTTTTGATTAGGATATATATACTGTATATCTTTATATATATTTCTTGTGTGCGTGTGTATGGGGCTGAACTCCTCCTAAACGGGTGGACCGATTTTAATGAAATTTTCTGTATGTCTTCAGGTGGATCCGAGAATGGTTTTGATTCACAATTCGGTCCATTTTAATTATTTTTTTAGTTTATTTAATTATTTTTTAAATAATTAATTGTTGATGTTGGAGTGTTTTACATTGGATCCGCCAGACTGCGCTACGACACGTAATACAAAGTGAACTGAAACTGTTACTTAACAGCTGTTAATACTTTCAGCTGAAGTTCATCAAAGAGTCAGAAACATTTGTTCACATTTAAAATTTAGAAAACTGTTATTGTAAAGTGCTTGATCAGTAGTGTAGTGCAGATTGCAAAGATGAAGTTTCACCAATTTTTCTACGTAAACATTATAATATTACAACACAGCCATAATATTTTTCTATTTTAATTCCAGGTTTTCCCAACAGTTTGTGCTGCTATCAAATTTGTGTGTTGTTTTGTAACATTCTGTAATTATTGTGTGAGTGCTAATTGTAATAATACATTAATAGAGATTGAAGATGTTTGAAGTGCATAAAAAACAATAGTTATTTATTGAAGTTATTGAACTCATTTTGCAAATTTAATGAAGTGAGTATATTGGTCGCATAACCTCAAATAACCTAAGTAGCATACAAATCAAAAGGTTGTGTTTCTAAGTGTGAATAACTATTGTTAAAAGTTTAGTTAATCAAGTTTTAAACTAATTGGATTTAAAATAATTGGTTGTAATTTAAATTTTTAATCTGCAGTCAAAAGTGGTCACATAAGTTCAAATTAAGTAGCATACAAATCACGTGTGAATAACTATTGTTAATAGTGTAGGAATTGATTTTAAATTAAATTCTATTGGCCAGTTCCGATACTGTACTGTAATTTAAAATTACTAATTTTATAACAGGTATATTTTTCAATTTACAACTTAATTTATCGTAATGCCATTGAATGTACAATATTTTTTGTTAATCCTTCAGGAGTGTAGACAAACAAATTAGATGGTTTTACGATAGGGCTGAAGTATAATAAGTGGCCTCCATTACAATCGAATTATTGATATTTCTAAATAGCCTATCTAAACTACCGAGTTTCATTATAGTTATTTAAAATTACAGTATAGTATCGGAACTGGATCCGAATTAGATTATAGTTATTTAAATGACTAAAGGCTGAAGTATAATGAGCGGCCACCATCACAATTGAATTATTGATATTTCTGATTAGTCTATCTAAACTACCGAATAACATTATACTTATTAAAAATTACAGTATAGTGTCGGAACTGGCCAACAGAATTTAATTGATCTAAAATACTAAATAAGTATGCCCTATAGGGCTGAAGTATAATAAGTGGCCACCATCACAATCGAATCGTAGATATTTCTGAATAACCTATCTAAACTACTAAAATGACGATCCGAATTAGATTCTAGTTATATAAAGGCTGAAGTATAATAAGCGGCCACCATCACAATCGAATTATTGATATTTCTGATTAGCCAACAGAATTTAATTTAAAACCAATTCCTACACTATTAACAACAGTTATTCATTCATGTGATTTGTTTGTATGCTACTTAATTTGAACTTATATGACCAAACTGTTAACAATAGTTATTCACACATAGAAACACAACCTTTTAATTTGTATGATACTTAGGTTATTTGAGGTTATGCGACCAATATACTCACTTCGTTCAATAAATTTTCGAAATTAGTACAATAAATTCAATAAATAACTATAGTTTTTGTTATGTACTTCAAACATCTTCAATCTCTATTAATGTAATATTACAATATTAGCACACAATAATTACTCGATGTTACAAAACAACACACAAATTTGATAGCAGCACAAACTGTCGGTAAAACCTGGAATTAAAATAGAAAAACGTTTGAAACTATGATCGTAGCGCATTCTGCTGGATCCAATGTAAAACATTCCAAGAGGGTCCACCCGTTTAGGAGTTCAGCTCCATACACACGCACACAAGAAATATAAATATAAAGATAATGAAATTCGGTAGCTTAGATAGGCTAATTAGAAATATCAATAAATCAATTGTGATGGTGACCGCTTATTATACTTCAGCCTTTAAATAATTATAATCTAATTCGGATCGTCATTTTAGTTGTTTAGATAGTCTATTCAGAAATATCAATAATTCGATTGTGATAGTGGCCACTTATTATACTTCAGCCCTATCGGAAAACCATCTAATTTGTTTGTGTATACTCCTGAAGGATTAACAAAAAATATTGTAATTTCAAAAGCATTACGATAAATTAAGTTGTAAATTGAAAAAATATACCCGTTATAAAATAGTTTGTTTCAACTTTTTTACCTTTCAGATTAAGTAAGTTTAAGTTTTAATTTAAAACATCCTCAACATTTCACATCACTCATGTTATACTTACACACTATCGGTTGGTTGAAGTGTGATTAAATGTACATGTAATGAAGTTATAAATTGTAGTACCTTTTTATTAGACATTTTTATCAAAACAGCCCAGATTGTAACAAATTATTCAAAGTTTAAAATTTTGAAATTAAAGACGTGTGTACAGGACAACGTCTGTCGGGTCTGCTAGTATATATATATATATATATATATATATATATATATATATATATATTTAGTACAGAGATTTTATTTATAACAACATAAAATTCTTAGTGCTTACCTTTAGAATATAGTATAGAGGTCTTACGATCGTATTACATGCCAACATGATGAGTTATTACCCTATCAGTGCTGTGCAAATTAAACTTATAAACAGCCGTCTATAACCAACTTTACCCTTAAGCTGTCTAAGGAGAAGGTATTACTTGATTGCGAATTAGAGAGACAATTAAATAAAAATAAATGTAAAGAATAATGCTGGGATTATATTAATAATTATTTGTTATTCTCAATTTTTTACTAACTTATGAAAAGTAAATTACGATTCAGTTATAAAACTTACATGACTTTATATAATACATCCTGGAAAAAACTGTTTGTAGAAATTTGTTGGATACAGTGAATATTTAAATCGTGACGCATAGACTTTTGCATTATGCTAGGTTTCACAATAACACGATGTATGTAGTGGTATACTTACGATACCGTGTTAAATGTTTGAATCTCTTATGGGTGGATACAGTTCGTTCCAAAATTTATTACTCTACTATTTCTTCATTACCATCAGGGTTACCAAACAATTTTTTCACTTCCACATTGCGTTCTCTTTAAAATATCCATGGGACTCCAGATTTCTTGGTTTATACAAGCCAAAAATAGTTTTTGTATTTAATTAAATCATTGATTATTCATACAATAATATTCATTTAGATATTTGTGAACGTACGATTTACTAAATGTTTTAAAACTGATATCCTTAATTTACCAAATATCACGTTAATTCAAACAGATTTAAATAATAAAATCAGTAGATTTTCTCACATATGTGATTAAAATTACTTGTACTTTTTATTGTTGAGGCTTAGTAACTATTTTGATAACCGAAAGTCCAAGTTTCCATATATCAGGTTGACACAGCGGTCTGTTTATTATATTTGATTTCAATAAGTTTAACAGATTCTCTTCAATATGACTAATATTACAACCACCCCACGTGATTACTTCCAGATAAGCCATTGAGCAATGATAGAGTTTTCCACTAATTATAAGTTAGGAATGTCACATATGTTTATACACGGCTGTATCCCGCTATTGACGGTGAAATACCGGTGGAGTGGTGTGTTCATTGCCATATGATGTGAAATAAATGTTATAATTTTTTGTGAATACTTAACTTTAGAGTATCTCAACATCTTATGAAAAGGATAGACTGTAGAGGATTGTATCCTAGTAACGCAATGACATACTTATGTAATTTATTACTATGGCTAATATGAGAAATCCTACTAATATTACAAATGTCAAACCTTAAAAAAATGAAGTTTTAACAAAGAAGTTGTAGAATTTACAATAATCAACCTGCACAAGCCAGGGAACTAGTTGCTGAATGTGTGTGAAACGTTTACGGAAGGAATGTAGCAAAGGGCAGAAATGACGTCCGTCCCACTGACTCTAACATCAAGGTATCAAAACCTTTTCTCTTCATATTCTGTTCAGCCTTGTGGTTTTACTCACATTTACAGGAAATAACTAATAATTCAAAACTAATTAAAATCCTTATACAAAAGTTATTAATTGGATTTAGCGAAGCTTCCACTCATGGGTCTTTAAAAATTTCATTTATGTGCGTTTTGCAGTATATCTCTCATTCTATCAGTCTGTCTATATGTCTGTGTTTCCACTCGAAAACGGACTAAGCTATAGATTTGAAATTGTTTATAGTGCTTGATTTCTATATGAGCAAAGTTGTACTCGATGATGGTGTATGATCCTCCATGGAGATTGGCTGAGCGTTAGCGAATATTATTAGATGGGTCTTATGGGTAACCACGAGGCAATGGAAGAATAGCAGAATCAAAAATGTGTGTAAACGATATACCTATTAGAGATTATAACTTGTGAAATACATATCGTCAACGTCATTGTATAGTCCCACGGAGTGTAAACTTTTATTGTGTAAATAATAATATTTTGTATGCAATCCAAACGAAGGGTGTTACGACACATGGTGTGACGTCACCTTGCTTGTATGTAGGAATGATAGGTTAAATTTTTATTTTTTTATTGATTGTGTATAATAATATTCTGAATATTAAGTCATTTTAAAATAAGTATTTCTACGGTCGAAGGAGTGGATAACAAATGACCTTTGAACTAAATTATCTCCTGATCTCAAAGTTTCGAGAGTGAAAGTTACACAGAAGTTTGGAATCTGTTACCAAAGACCAGGTAAAGTCCTGGCACCTACTAATAATGAACTTTACCTCTAAGCTTCCTGATGAAAAGATTAATCTTCCTCTTTGTCATTCAAGTAAAGAGACTAAAAATGCCGATAAGCTATTAATAAAACTCTTACATTCCATCAAATTTATTTTAATGAGGTATTCAATTTATTCTGAAAAATTCTATACAGAAAATAAATAAATGATTGAATAATAATGTTAATAACACATTTTGGTCAAAATTGTATTACTACATAGCGCAGATAGATATTATAAAAAAAATCAATAATATAATTTTGTATGCAGGGTTTCAGCAGTACTATAACATATACAAGTCGAATTAAACAACTAATACAAAACAAATGTTTCAAACGTTGTAAGTGGGTTTATAGCATAGCTTTAATGTTTAGTTATTTCATTATTTCTCATGAGAATAAATTTCATAAATAAAGTAAGATATTTTGCATACAAATATAATTTTGTGATATTAAGATCATGTTTTGTAGTTATTTGATAATTATCAAGCACACAATTATTAAATACAATAAAATTCTAAATCGATCAAACTTTTTAAAGTGTGAGAATATACGAGTTGTTACTAGTTGATGGATACATGCAAATACTTATTTGTAAAACGATTATTACGAATTATAAAAATATGTTAGAAAGTGATGCTCAAGATTGAACACACAGAGATCTAATAGACTCCAAAAAATTAGGTATTCTTAGTGTTTTAGTACATATATGTATATTAATAGATTCTCAAATACTCATTCATAACAGTTAAACTATTAGACTGGCTTCAATTTCCATAAGTACATAAAACGCAAAAAGTTAAACAATATGATTGAGGATATTGAATACTGCTGTATTTAAATTAATTTAAAAACTTTGTAAAATTAAGAACCTTAGAACTAAGTTAATACATAATGGAAAGGAAGAGTTACCTTACTAAGTAAGAGTTAGTTAAATTGTATATGGCAACATTGGTGGGTACAGCCTGCAAGCCGTATGCGAGTGTTGACTCGTGAGCTGGCAACTGCATACTCCACTGAGCTGGATTCTAGCCTGAATGTGTGAGGACTTAATACATTATTGATGAAACCATGTGCCAGGTTTTACCCGCGAGCAGTGTGCATAGTATTGACTCGTGAGCTGGCAACTGCATACTCCACTGAGCTGGATTCTAGCCTGAATGTGTGAGGACTTAATACATTATTGATGAAACCATGTGCCAGGTTTTACCCGCGAGCAGTGTGCATAGTATTGACTCGTGAGGTGGCAACTGCATACTCCACTGAGCTGGATTCTAGCCTGAATGTGTGAGGACTTAATACATTATTGATGAAACCATGTGCCAGGTTTTACCCGCGAGCAGTGTGCATAGTATTGACTCGTGAGCTGGCAACTGCATACTCCACTGAGCTGGATTCTAGCCTGAATGTGTGAGGACTTAATACATTATTGATGAAACCATGTGCCAGGTTTTACCCGCGAGCAGTGTGCATAGTATTGACTCGTGAGGTGGCAACTGCATACTCCACTGAGCTGGATTCTAGCCTGAATGTGTGAGGACTTAATACATTATTGATGAAACCATGTGCCAGGTTTTACCCGCGAGCAGTGTGCATAGTATTGACTCGTGAGCTGGCAACTGCATACTCCACTGAGCTGGATTCTAGCCTGAATGTGTGAGGACTTAATACATTATTGATGAAACCATGTGCCAGGTTTTACCCGCGAGCAGTGTGCATAGTATTGACTCGTGAGCTGGCAACTGCATACTCCACTGAGCTGGATTCTAGCCTGAATGTGTGAGGACTTAATACATTATTGATGAAACTATGTGCCAGGTTTTGCCCGCGAGCAGTGTGCATAGTATTGACTCGTGAGCTGGCAACTGCATACTCCACTGAGCTGGATTCTAGCCTGAATGTGTGAGGACTTAATACATTATTGATGGAACCATGTGCCAGGTTTTGCCCGCGAGCAGTGTGCATAGTATTGACTCGTGAGCTGGCAACTGCATACTCCACTGAGCTGGATTCTAGCCTGAATGTGTGAGGACTTAATACATTATTGATGAAACCATGTGCCAGGTTTTGCCCGCGAGCAGTGTGCATAGTATTGCCTCGTGAGCTGGCAACTGCATACTCCACTGAGCTGGATTCTAGCCTGAATGTGTGAGGACTTAATACATTATTGATGAAACCATGTGCCAGGTTTTACCCGCGAGCAGTGTGCATAGTATTGACTCGTGAGCTGGCAACTGCATACTCCACTGAGCTGGATTCTAGCCTGAATGTGTGAGGACTTAATACATTATTGATGAAACCATGTGCCAGGTTTTACCCGCGAGCAGTGTGCATAGTATTGACTCGTGAGGTGGCAACTGCATACTCCACTGAGCTGGATTCTAGCCTGAATGTGTGAGGACTTAATACATTATTGATGAAACCATGTGCCAGGTTTTACCCGCGAGCAGTGTGCATAGTATTGACTCGTGAGCTGGCAACTGCATACTCCACTGAGCTGGATTCTAGCCTGAATGTGTGAGGACTTAATACATTATTGATGAAACCATGTGCCAGGTTTTACCCGCGAGCAGTGTGCATAGTATTGACTCGTGAGCTGGCAACTGCATACTCCACTGAGCTGGATTCTAGCCTGAATGTGTGAGGACTTAATACATTATTGATGAAACCATGTGCCAGGTTTTACCCGCGAGCAGTGTGCATAGTATTGACTCGTGAGCTGGCAACTGCATACTCCACTGAGCTGGATTCTAGCCTGAATGTGTGAGGACTTAATACATTATTGATGAAACCATGTGCCAGGTTTTGCCCGCGAGCAGTGTGCATAGTATTGACTCGTGAGCTGGCAACTGCATACTCCACTGAGCTGGATTCTAGCCTGAATGTGTGAGGACTTAATACATTATTGATGAAACCATGTGCCAGGTTTTGCCCGCGAGCAGTGTGCATAGTATTGACTCGTGAGCTGGCAACTGCATACTCCACTGAGCTGGATTCTAGCCTGAATGTGTGAGGACTTAATACATTATTGATGAAACCATGTGCCAGGTTTTGCCCGCGAGCAGTGTGCATAGTATTGACTCGTGAGCTGGCAACTGCATACTCCACTGAGCTGGATTCTAGCCTGAATGTGTGAGGACTTAATACATTATTGATGAAACCATGTGCCAGGTTTTGCCCGCGAGCAGTGTGCATAGTATTGCCTCGTGAGCTGGCAACTGCATACTCCACTGAGCTGGATTCTAGCCTGAATGTGTGAGGACTTAATACATTATTGATGAAACCATGTGCCAGGTTTTGCCCGCGAGCAGTGTGCATAGTATTGACTCGTGAGCTGGCAACTGCATACTCCACTGAGCTGGATTCTAGCCTGAATGTGTGAGGACTTAATACATTATTGATGAAACCATGTGCCAGGTTTTGCCCGCGAGCAGTGTGCATAGTATTGACTCGTGAGCTGGCAACTGCATACTCCACTGAGCTGGATTCTAGCCTGAATGTGTGAGGACTTAATACATTATTGATGAAACCATGTGCCAGGTTTTGCCCGCGAGCAGTGTGCATAGTATTGACTCGTGAGGTGGCAACTGCATACTCCACTGAGCTGGATTCTAGCCTGAATGTGTGAGGACTTAATACATTATTGATGAAACCATATGCCAGGTTTTTCCCGCGAGCAGTGTGCATAGTATTGACTCGTGAGGTGGCAACTGCATACTCCACTGAGCTGGATTCTTGCCTTTACGTTTTTTTTATACTCAAAGCTACATATACTCATATACGTAATAAGCAATCATGTATCATTATAGCTTAGTATTTGATGAACAATGCTGGATCTGTTAAATATAAAATAATAAATATCATGCACAACGTGGAATAAACGTTATCTTTGTCTGTATGTTCAAAAACATGCAATAAACCTTCAAAGGAATGCAGGTTTTACTTTCTCGTCAAGAGTAGTGTAATCTATAGTTGGCTAGCTGCGCTCTACCAGTGGCGTTTGTTGGTGGTTTATGGTTATTGAAAGAAGTTGTAGAGCCAACTTTACCGCATAAAACGTTGGTGATCTAGTTATTTAACTTCTAAATTACCTTAGTTGTGTGTTAATTAATTACCTTTGTGCAGTTGAGGAAAATTAGCTGGATTTTCTTTTATATGTCAGCTTTTGGTACATTACTTTATTATTCATCCCTAAAAAGTAAATTAAATTTTATAAATAACTAAACAGGAGTAGACATATGTAGCACATATTATTTTATCCAAGGTTAACAGTTTCAAAAGCTAAAAAAAGTGACTGAATCAATTTTTTGTTCAGGTGAATGAATGAATGTGTGTGCGTGTGTGTGTGCGCGCGCGCGTGTGTGTAACACTAATTTGAATTAAAATTCGCAAGTGTCCTAAATTAACTAGCAAATAGTTAATTAAAACGTTGAAACAATGTTTAATCAATTGAGCACTCTTAAATTCTGACTAGTAATAGTTGAGCAATAATGTAGTAGAAGTTTCAGAATAGTTTTATACCATGATACAAATTAACTTGATACTAGATTGCTAGTTAGTTAGTTTATGGTCAATTATTAAACACAAGCGATAATATAAAAACCATTTTCCAGAGAGGAAATGCCAGTGTACCAAGAGGAACATGCTTTTAAGCACATTTTCAAAGTAACATTAAAGCTTACAAGGGCGATATATTTAACGATTCATGCCTGTATAACAAATGTTAAATGTCTTGGAGAGAATTAAATAGACGACATATACCGATGTTTTTTTAGGTCAATTATATTTTACTGAAATATCTAAGGTAGATTTATACATTTAAGAAGTTATGATTAGGAGAAAAGAGTTTTCACAATGTTTCATTACAACAATATTAGTCTCTTGCCTCTTATTAGTTATAAACAAAAATACGCAAAAAACAATTACACTCTCAAGCACATCTGCCTTGTTCATATAATTATCAAATAATTTATAAAATAAACTTTTTCTTAAATACAATAACCCATCACATTCAGTAAACAAGTTTGCACCGTGCGGTAAAACGTTTAGTGACAGCTGGCCCATGACTAGGTCCCTTTGTTAGTATCAGGCAACTACTAGTGTCAGTTTGTATGCTGTCAGTTTTCTGTGTTGGAAATGCGGCCAATTCTAGATAACGAAACCTGTTTATTCAGTTTTTTAAACTCTGTTCATCAGTGGGGCCTGACCATCTCATCTACCCTCCTTACCTACCACCAACTCTTCGCTCCAGGCCCAAATTGATGAATTGCCTCAGTGTTCGTTAGACCAGTAAAAGTTTTAATAAATCTTTAAAAAAGTGTATTGCTCGTTCGCCCGCAACTCCAATTGTTGTTAAATTTTCCGTCTCATAACATTAAATTACTTTATTTTATTATTTGAAATTATAATGTAAAAGTAACGTTCTCTGGTAATGTTAGACTATAGAATATTTTAGAATCAAAGTAAGAAGTTTCCTGTTCAATGTGTAACGTAACTGTTTGGTTCCAGGAGAATTTGGATTAGTTGTGACCGTTTGACTTGTAATATTAATATTTATGATAACTTTTAGATTTTTTTATAAGTTATATTTGAACATATTTGTTGTGTACCTTTAATGAAAACTTAAATATCAATTACAGTTTCAAATCAAGAATTGTAAAGAAGATAGAATTATTCTTTCAAAGTATTTTTTAATTGTATTACAAGAAGAAATTCCTGTTTGAGAAAATAGACAGAATATTTATTTAGTTTTATGTGTGTAAATGAATTTTATTTTTCAAACAAGAAGAATTACAAAAGCATTTTAAAATATGTATGGTTTACAAAAGTCTGTGCATGGAATAAACCCTCGTGTTTTCAAGTGACATTTCATTTCAATCGCAAAGGTGACATTACACTTTAATTAAATTCAAATTACTGTATATCGTAATTCATTAAATTATACGGTACGTTAACTAAAACGTTCAGAACACAATGATTTTCCAAAATAGCAAAAATAGAGACATTATAATTATAAAACTGTAAACTTGTCCTTTCTTTGCAAACATTTTATAATTATCACTATGTTTAGAGTACATTATATTAATAATTTTGTACTATTTTTTAGCAAATATGTTTTGTGTGTATTAGACATTAGCACAAGTATTCGTTTACGCTTCAAAAAATTTACGTGACTGAAAAGGCGACTAAATCGACATGTTTGTATTGTTATTGAAATTTAAATATCTACTCAACTAATTACCATAAAAACTTAGGATGAATATTTGTGTAAACTCACTAAGAAATTTTTTCAATTTTTTACCGCACTTATCACCCCATTGTACTAAATAGTTTGAATACTGTTACGGGTCTGCTTAATGTTTATTTAAATCTAATATTTACAAACCAACAAGGATGACCTTAAATAAAATAGTTAATCACAAAACTGTCAATAATTTATACTGTCACAATACCACTATTAAATATATTACCTATGTATTTACACACGAGTATTTAACACCGACACATGATATGCAAAAGTTTCAAGTGTCACGAGTATTACCACTAATTCTGCTAGTTAACACGTCCAATTTTGGGGTTCATTTCAACTCGCTGCATCAATACAACTCCTTGTGTAGTTATTGGTGATTTGAAAACATTCGAAATAATAAACTTACTAAACAGGCGATGAAGGGTTATAGTCCCCACACACCGCTTATGCAGGAGAGGTGGAACGGCCAAATGTAGGACTGACCCAACCCACTGAGGGCGCTCTTTCTTTATATCTACGCTATTCATATATTATTCCTTTTTTACTTTCAGAAATCTCAATGGTTCGGTCACATGCCATTTTTTCGGAAGTAAGCATCTTTATCTGAAACATTCCTTTACATTGTACAATATGAATTTATGAACAGGACGTGTGAAAAAATTTAACGCATTCAATAGACCTCTAGTGCTCATTATGGAGCAAAACGTTAACTACCAAAATATTATAAAATACATAAATCAATCCCATACGTTTTATAGAGACACGTGATATAACAAAGTTATTTAGTGTTGAAGACCAAATTTCTCAACTTCAGATCTCTGTCCGACGACTTAAAGTGTTACAAACGACAACTGAAAATCTGAGTATATATCCTATATATATATATATATATATATATATATATATATATAATCTGAGTATATATATCTATATATATATATATAGGATACTAACTACTGAAGGTGGCGTTGTTAATTTTTATCTTTATCGGAACACCTAGGCACCTTTAAAATCTCATCGGCTCGTAACACTTTTTTTGAAGAAGAATCCAATACCTTTTCAAGCTTTATACTGTACGTCTTCATATGCCTGGCCTGGCCGAGTGATGGCCTTTATCCTTTCTTATCTTTATCACAGGTTTTACTTTTGCAAAATCTCGACAGAAGAGAAGTTTGAAGGATTGATCTGTTTGAGTTTCCTTTCCAGAAAGTCCCGTCTATGATGTACCATTCCTAGTTCCATGATTGGCGAGTTGCAAAGTTTATAGAAGTGATATCTGGTATCTGGAACTGAAAGGATTTGATATTTCCTTGCTCAGTGGAGAACAAATATATACAAAATATTAATGAAAGAAATAGTAGGTCAGAGCAATTCACAGTTTCACTGATGCTTTCACACATTTACAATTATAACAGCAACCGTTTGTCTTTCTTCATTTACATGGTATTAACACACCATTACTTCTACTCTAGAGTAATTAATTCATGATATGGCCTTACTGATCAGAGAGTTAGGTTAGAGTAGACCTTAATGAATAGACATTAGTCAATTAGGTCCTATTGATTGAGTTCTAAATACGTTTATGAAGTCATTGTTAAGAACATTGTTAAGAAATCAATATCAGACGATACTGTTTCTCTACCAGGCCAAAACGAAGCAAATTTATCCCTGTAAAAATAACGATAGATTGAATAATATAAGTTAAGCATATAAGTTAAATATAAATTAAATACATTTTTATCGTGTGAAAGCCATGATTACAATATATACCACGCAATCATGATATCCTGTTAATAGTTTACATATATACCAAAGCCAAAATAATCCGTGTTACTTTATCGTAAGTTACAAAGACAGTAACCGCGAAGTTTTACTGAAATGCATAAGTGCTGTAGACCTGAAATCTAACGCTTTTTAATGCAAAATCTCGGTCTACCGATTATAATCATAGAAATCCGCTTAGATAAAAATCAATGGATATCAAACGATCTTCACAACAATTTCGAGTTGAAGCGTGAGTTTTTTTATAAATTAGCCTTCAGCTTAAACAAAGAATTCAATGAAACACTGTTTCAAATAAAAAAAGTAAAAGAACGTTGTGAACACTTTATGTTGTAAAATACTAAATTCCGTGTGATCTTAGGTTTGAAAAAAATATCTATATAATAAGTACCTATATAATAAGTAAAGTTGACTAATTCATCTAACCGAGACGGAGTGATGACTAGGTTGGTGAGTAAGTGCGAATACCATTCACCAGTGGGAATACGCTGCCAGTGTATTAGCTTTTTACACTTTCTATCACGGCAAAAAACCTCCTATTTTCAGATTTATAAATGTTAATGTTTAATACATAATTACATCGTGTATATTTAAGTATTGGTACCAAACAGTCTGCAATCATAGTCCTTAAACAATGAACCCTTTATATAAGGCCTGATAGTCAGATGTTCTTTGTTCTTAATGAACAAGTCTTTAAATAACTGATCTTAAAGGTTGGTCGTTTATCTCTAAAATAATTGATCCTCAAGATGGTCATTGATCTCTAAATAATTATTCTTAAAGAACTCTAAATAGAGGTCGTTGATCTTTAAATAAAGGATCCTCAATATGGTCGTTGGCTTTGACAGTGATTAGTTGGAATTGTTTGAGTTCGTTCCTAAACGATAATATTAACACATAGAATGGCGGGCGAAGAGCCAAGTAGTCACTTCACACGCACGCACCTCCTCACATAACTTGTTGCCTGCTGTTATCTATTTAGGGTTATTCACTATGTAATATTTTATACTTATGAGTAAAAATTTCTCTAGGACCAAGTCAATTTATTATATATACGTTGTTTAGTATAACATTTCTTGGTATTATGTTTAATATCTATATATACTAATCACTTAGGGGTAACATAAAAATAACAAAGATCTGGCTTTGATTGGAGAAATGACTAACAGGGCAAAAAGTGGCAGAGTCCTAATCTCCTGAACTAAGTCTGCGCGCTGTGTGAATCTATACATTTACTACAGTACGATTATTCAACAAAATACTAAACTTGCTAGATTGTGTAGCTATTTTTAATAAAAAGTGAGATTTTTTAAACTGAATAGTTTAGTAATTTACCTAAGTACTTAGAGTAAAGGTGTCCAGGAAACTTGTTGCGTCTCAGTATTATTTAGTATTTACTAATAAAAAGCTAGAAGCCTAATTCTCACTCAACAGTGCTTCCAAAATGAAAAATGGAATACTGCCATACTAGTTGTCACAATCGTAACAGAATAAGAATGTATTGTAACAAAATTGACTAAAAATAATTAGTGGAAACGTTTAAAACTGCTTAACATGATTTATCATAAAATAATCTTGGGGGTTGAAGCACATAACTCATTGAGAAGAGAATTTTTTGAATGAATCAAGGACACATAGAATCAACAAATCAACCTCTATGTCAAACTTCTCTTGATGCCAGGAAACTCGGCTCCCAATTTTTAAAATAGTTACGAAGCCTAAACCATTGTGAATAACAAAAATATTTATAACTCATCTCAAGTTTCTTATTATAAACACCAAGCCTATAAATATTCATTTAAGGCCATTTATACTTCTTTAAAAATTATTAATTGCACTTGAAAAATAGTACTAAATTATAATTTTGTAGTAAACAAAATATGTTTTAAATAGGGGTGATCTAAGGTACATTAAAAAACAATTTATTAATATTTAGTACATCTTACATTCGCAAATATAAAACTCATTATTACATTCTGATTGCTCAATGATATAATTAGATATATCTACCGTTGCATTTCTGCTCATTTAAACTAAGAAGGGTGGAGTACCGTAAGTACTTCTTGTTACAGTGGACGCAATGCGGAAGTGGAATGAAAATTATTTCGAAAGTGTTGCAACAATAGCATTAACGCTAAACTTGCTCTGGCAAGTTTTCCAACCATGCGTAAAAGTAAAACCTACACGAAAATGCATTTTGTTGGATTCAAAGATTAGATAAAGTTTCAACCCACACACTTAACTGCACATAGGCTGCAATACTAGTCAAGACTATAGAATAGAGTTATAGTCTTTTAATAAATGATTCAAGAACAACTTAAATGTGCTACTTAATACTTTATTATTATCTATGGTAATAACCTAATTAAAAATAGAAATATGAATTTGTTTAATTGTACAGACATTATAAAGTTGTTTTTATTCGCTGAGCTTTATCGAAGCCTATCACTCGTGGGCGAAAACTTTCATTTTGCAAGTTTGTCTGTCTGTCTTTTAGGGCGATATCACAAAAACGAACTGACCAACAGACTTTACATTTTGCATGAAGCTTAATTAATTTATATATTTGGAATACAAATTTTAATGGAGGTTTTATGTTAGTCAATGGGATTCGGTTAAGCGTTATCGAATATTTTTATATTGTTATTATGAATTACTAACTGAATCCATACATTTAATATTTCAACATGTGACTTATTAATCAAAAAATAAATAATGAAAAAACTAATTTCGACCGTTGAGTTTAAATTTTGTGAAAAAACTTCACTGTTACATGTAATAATGTAACAATATTCTTTTATTAGTTCGTCTTTCCCTCTGTCCTTATAGGATCATATATCTCGTCTATTCAGAAATACAAATATCTTTTGTAGTTTTTTTGCATAGTTCAATGTTAATGTTTTATACATATTTCAGCTTAATATATTTTTGTTATTAGGCAATATTAGTAGATTTTACAATATTCTGGTTTTTATGAGCAATGCAATTTTAATTTAGCGATAAATGTCTTTTTAAGATATTGGCACATATTGGCACCTAAACGTTCTTAAAAAACACTTATTAAAATTAAGAGTGATTGACAAATTAAAATCAAATAAGTCAATCATGTTTTTTTATTAAGTGTTTGAATCATAAGAATGATATGAAGCATTGGAATTTTCAACGGTACTTATATTTTGTAAAAATCTACCATTAAATGATCAAAGCTATACTAGTGTTATACTGTCAAAGATTTTTATTCAATGTTTTGTTTTTTATTTCTTGTCTTACTGAATGATGGCAAATTTTTGGAATGTCCTTCTAATGACACTTTCAGGATCACTGTGTCTTGGTTATATGTGAGTTTAAATTTGCGTTAACTCCAGTCTCTAGTTTATTCACACCTTATTTTTGTCAGTGGGGGTTAAATAATGTTTGTCAAAGCTAGAAAGCCAAATTTATTAACTATCTGTTAACAAATATAAAAACTATCTGTAAAAGGAAATAATGACACTCTCCTAAGTAGTTTTACTCGTATTATTTCGTACAGGGTATTACATTTAATCGAAAAATATTTAATGTAGAGCAGAAAATGTCAACCTGATTAAAGTAAAACATATGGTATGAGTTGTACACTGATAATAGAGTTTACAACTCAGCTCAAAATAGTAATTAACTAACGACACCTGTTTACAATACTGTGTATTCAACTTAATGAACCAGCAAGTGCACTTTGAAACCTTTTCAATTTATTCTAATAATATACCGTCAATTAAAAGTTTTACATAAAGTAATTGACATTAGTTCTTTTGCTCATGTAATTCACCAGCGCTACTTTAAAATGATGCCTTTAATCAGCGATCGGGTACGTCCTTTTTAAATTAAAACCTTTCTCAATAGCATATGCCCTATTATAAAACTATATTTATGGTCGTAATATTAATAAATGGAATCGTTTCAAATTATTTGTTACTTTGTAATATTTAAAGCAGATTTGCAGTTTATCTCTTGTAATATTTAGTAATAAGTTTTTATTACTTGTTTAATTGCTCTCATGTCATAGCACAATATCTAGTAAAATAATTTCTCTCATTCTGGCTATTTAGTCCCTATATAATATAAATATACGATTAAAATAAATATTAAACATAAGAAAAGACTCCTACTATTACATTAAAGATAATATAGTCTTTTATGTCATTTAAAATATAGTTTTATCATGACAACTTTAAAAACAGATCATGTATATAACTTTCGTAAATAAAGTAATAGCTACCTAGTGTACAAAATAATAGTTTTAATCTATGGAAATAAGGTAAATATGTGATTTGATTTAATTTTATTAGTTTTCAACATTATTACTTCAATCACTTTTATTTCAGTTATGTAGTTCAGGTGAAGTTTTCATTGAAAAAAACCTAACCGAAGTAACATTTAACTATTTTGAAGAGTTTGTTTTTAAATGTTTAATTTATCATTGTTAAACGTTTTTGTCCTATAAAATTGTACACGGTATGTAGCTATACACACTATAGATATATGAATCTGGTTGAGATCATAAGTTTGAACGGAACAAGAACAGAAAGGTTTTGGTTTCCGTGATGTTAGAGTCAGTAGGGCGACCACTGTCAGTGGTGATGTGTGTAGTATGAACTGTCAGTTGGCGTTGAGAGAGAAACAATATCTCTGGATATTCTTGCCACACTCCAGCAATAAACATTACTGACACATTCATGTCCTCCTGATTCCTTATGAAGTTATTCTACCATGACTCATTCAGCTGTATGTGTTTGTTCCTACTTCCTTCTGCAGGTATTATTCCTTGACACATTCAGCTGTATCTGTTCACCTGTCTCATTCTAAAGTTATTCTTTCATGTAACATTCAGCTTCATATGTTCTCCTGCTTTCGGATGAAGTATTGATCCATAGCATTCTGTATTTGTGGAAAATTGGGTAAATACGCTGTTATTATACAGTTAGTTACTAAAGAAAATGTTTATATATCTTCACTACACCGGACTACACCAAATAATACAGCCATGGTTACATTGCGTGAAACGGTGTAAATTCTAACGCCTTGATGTGTTGAAAAGTTTTCTAAAAGAAGAGACTTATCTGGAGTACCTTATAATTCTCTATTCTCTCAATGATCTTTAAGTTTTGAAATACTCGTACACTTCCATCAACTTCCGTATTTGTTCTTTCATATTTTTATCTGTACCAAATGACTTGAATTATTGATTTAAGTACTAAGTTACTAATACTGTTATAAATAAACCCACACAATTTATGCAACCGTTTCGCTGTCTGACTTTCTATCCAACCAAATAATTACCTGATCATTTCTGATGATAATAAGATATAAATGGCACTGCAAACTAAAGATTTGCACGGTGTAAAATAAACGATTTGTAGGGCGATAGTTATATATAGAAACATTAACAAAGAAAGTTTGAAAAAGTGCGTATTTCGTTTCTTAGAATGACTTATGGCTGAAAACCAGACTCCCTTTATTCATTTGCAATTGCTTAGTAAAATTGTGTTATTAATGATTTCATATAACAACCTCTGCTATTAGAGTAAGTTGAGACAAAGAGAACGTAATTAATTAATTGTACCTGAAGTTTGAAAGTGAAGTATTCGCGGGCATAATACAAACTCTGGGTGTACATCTTTCCTATTTTATACATATATCCAATCACAGAGAGTGATTTGACCAGACTGAATGATCAAAGGAAGTCATCTCTCTCCATCTCGCATACAAGACAGACAACTGCTAATTATTGAAGTTAATATTATGTACCTATTATTTCTTAGAACGTATATGAAATATACTGGACAATCATCTTTTAGAACTAGTATAATATGTTATAATATACACGCTAATGTATGAAGCTGTGGTAGTATTAAGACTGTGAAAAGAGTAAACAGGAAAGAGCCTAGGAGTCGAGTTATTGATATAGTCTACTGCCTAGAGCAATATGTAAATGCTCTGTGGAGGACATTATATCTCTTTTACTGGAGGCAGCGCAATGTTTATTATATCAATGTAATTTGGAGGGTATCATTATTGATACTTTTACTTTTATTAAATTGATTCACTTAGCCTGGCCCTATAACTATTACTGTTTGTGAATAACAAACAATATTTGTATATAGTTCTATATATAGCTTTACATTATATGAATTATGGTTCCAGAGATCAAAAGTTAATCTTTAAATTAAATTTTTATTTTCACTTATCTTTTCAAATAAATCTTGATTTAATATACAATGAAATTATCTTACTTTATAAGCATGTTCCAAGTTCTATGTAGGTGACAGAGACAGAACGAAATAAAATATAGGCCCACTGTGATATAATTATTATTAAATATAATTAAAGTTACCATATCATACTAAACAATAATAATGTAGTTCTTAAATTATTAAGATTAATATTCAGTCCTTAATAATTGAAATACGCGGTGATAATTCATGCATACTTTTATTTTATAAAGGTAAAATTGGGTTATATGTATGATTTCATCATGAGAACAAAGTAGTGGTTCTTCTCTTCTGAAGTTTTAAATTCCATCAATTAGCTGTGTCGTTGTTTTGTTTAGGAATCGTTTTAAATGAGATAGCGTAAAAGAATTCCAAGGTACGATCAAATTTCAAGCCGAGGAATACTTTGTCCGGGAACCCGTGATTACAGCGACTAATCTTTATTCATCAGGGAAAGTTCCACAGGAAACCTAGATTGAATTCCTGGGGGTGGAATCTGCAGTTTCTTGCTTACACTTATTAAGTGTCTACACACTAACACATTTACAGCTAAAATTACGTAATTGATCAAGAATGTAATGACTTAGTTTAATTACTGTATTGCTAATACGTAGTTTTCCAAATGGAATGAAAAGAAATAAGGGTATCTAAAACCGGTTTCATGTACTACACAAACAAAGGCTTGAAGAGAATCCCTTTATCAAAAATTAAAAATTAAAATTATAGTGACTGGATTTGAATTTATCTGTCTATTACACAATTAAATATGACAAAAACTATTTTTTAAAGTGTTGTATTTGACTATTTACTATACTAATATATTGAATATTACCGTCACGCCCAGGCATGACGTAATCCTGAAAAGGTTTCCGCCCTGGGTCCCCGCAGCCCATAGGGGGTTTAGTGAGTAATCCCTGTGTTGAACGCAGTGAATCCCACACTGTGCGTGTATACATTCCCCCTATGTAAAAAATATCGAAAGTTCGTGAAACTCGTTTGAAGTAACATAATTTCATTTAAGACAAATACACACGTTAAAAGTATTGTTCTAGTCTCCTGAATGTATGTACGGGCACTATAAACCATACAATATTTTTAGTATATTTCTATTTTAATATTCCTAGTAAGATTTGTATGCCATAATACAAGGCTGTTTTTTAACTTACCTCCCACAATATATCTCCTGGTTAGGTGTTTCATTTATGGGATCCCCTGTACATATAATAAAAAATATCGGAAAGTTTTTTATTAAATGGATCATAGTGGGGAAGTTCAAATGTACTAGATCATGTTATATGAAATCTCAGATCTGAACAATAAAGCTAATCATTCAATAAGTATTTATTGAAATTTAGAAGTTGGAGTTATATAGCTTTCTCTGTTAAATTGAATAATATTTTGAGGGAAATTAATTTATAATTGTACCATTATTTAAAATTTTATTTAACTTAAAATTTTATGATTTATTTATTAAAAACATAAAAAATATAAATAAAATATTAGCAAACATTTTTACATTGAATACGTTAATTAAATGACAATTTATTTAAATTTATAGTGATTTAATAAGAATATCACATAATTTCACTGATGAAATGTGGGGACTATGTTGAATTCTATACCATAATATTTATGTTGTGCAGTAGAAACAGACTGTAATAAAATTTATCCGATATTTAAATTGAACTAATAAATATGTTCGATACTAGAATAGTTAAATGGATTAAAAGCAAAATATTTTTCATGGTGGCGCCTTTCTACAAGTGCACAGAACTAATATTACTGTACATTCTTCCACACACAATAGGTGCAAGATATATTTCTCTTGTAAGATCAAAATATAGTAGACATTAAGTTTAATACGAGACGTGGGAATCTTTACGTTATGTTTAACTATACAAACGTAATATTTTACTATTGTAATCTAACGCAAAACATTTACTACTTGTACAGTTATATGTTATAATTTCTTTTATAATGTCATTTATAGAAAAGTGCTAATATCTTAAAAGTAAGTATAACTTTTGCAATACTGTTTGTAGGTGTGGTTGTTCTTTGACCTAAATTGTTTGCAAATGTTGCAGTAGTTTATACTTAATTTCATCTACAACCTTTCGATCTGAAGATTAATCGTAATGATTGCTTTTTAAGTAGAGAGATAAGACGTGTAGTTTCAATCAAAAAATAGCTTTGATAGCTTACGTTTTTTAAAGTTAATAAATAAAACTGCTAGATAAAAGTAAAGAATAGTGAAAGATCGAAATAAGTAGAAGAATTCTCTCTAAAATATTGCAACGTGTTTTAGACAAATATATTTTCGTAGACAAATGGTAGTATCACTTTGTGTTTAATGGTGTGTGTACAAACTATGTAATGGTGTAAGTTGTTGTAAAAATACCGAACAGCTTTAAAATGTTTAGAAATTTATGAGTTTCCAACGTTTATACAGATACAAACCTTTACACATATAACAAACATAGTTTTCTTTATAACGTAGTTCGGTGTTTCAGGATTTCGTAACAATTCGTGTCGGTAGTTACATAAGTATATTTTTAAAACAAAGCAAACCATAACGATTGTCAAAAAATGACAATACCAAACGTTTCTAGACGGTTTGTTACAAAACGTCCAGTATATAATTTGTTACAGTTAAATCATAAATGAGTGGGAAAGCTAATTTTATTGTTTAAATTAACATAAACATACATTGGTAAATTGAAATATAACTTTCAAACGTTAGAAATTAAATTAAATTTAATGAAAGAAATTTTAATGTATCAAGTGGCTAGATACTTTTAGAAAAATTTAACAAGAATTTGGAAAATTTGGGAATATTATTTAGCTTGGAAATTTTTAATGAAACTTTATTAATACTTAGACAAGATTTAGTTCTTTAGCGTTGCATATCCAACCACGGAGTTGGGTTAAGCGTCGTTGGCTGATATAATTTATCTTTTGTTTGCTAAATAATATAAAAATACCTTTACCGTATAATTGTATTTCGTTCTATCTGTCTAAAATGAAATCATCTATATACTTGAAATATTTTCATTAGACCTCAGGGAAGCCTATTCCGTACCGTTTAAAAGTAAGTAATCTATGGTGAATTTGTTAGTATACGTTAAGTGTGCAAAAAATATCTCGTGTTTAATGTTTTTATGCCACAAATGTGGATAATTAGTAAGATGATGACTGATTGTTGCTCAGAAGTAAATTTCAAAGCCATTAAAATCATATTCTTAGAGTGCAGTATTGAACGTATACTTACGATGTGCGTACGTGTAGAAAAGTACTGATATACTTTCTGTCTTATTTGCACTATTTACTTAGCCAAATTTTCTTTTATGTTCATAGCAATGAAATGTCTTTTACAAATAAAAATATAGCAATTCCAGAGATATCACGTTTGGTCTTCCAATGTGTGAAATAGTCTAAAAAACGGTAACACCTAAGGCTAGGGCCCGAGCGTTGCGTTCCGGTTTGTGATAAACAAAGATTGTTAAGACAAACAATGGTGTAGTATAGTGGACTGACACTGCTATAATAATATCTGATAAGGTTTAGTACAAGGGAATGGTGCATTGTTTACCTGAAACGGAAACTGGTATAATGTGATAGAAAGTTCAGTAACACTTTTAAATCTTCTTATATATTTCTCAAGCACATATTCTGATAACATATTTAGGTAAATAAGATAAATTTCACTTACCTCGTAGCAACAAAGATTTATGTAGTTAAGTAGTCTGTTGCTTCCTTTCTCTTGGGAATCTGATGAAAACTTACTTTCCCTGTGATAAAATACTATAAGGGTTGTAGACTTGTTCTAAAATAACGGTTCCCCACGTAATGTATAATCTAATAAAAAAGTCTTTGCTAAACTACGCAATAAAAAGTGAAATTTTATAGTTTTTTGCTCAAAAAAATTCGTGTACCCTTTATGGCTTGATTATATTTTGGGTCGTTAATTTAATACATTCAGCTTTTCTTATGAAATTAAAATTTTTTGCTGTAAATTTTCTTAAAAGAGTATACACCCGAGTAATTTTATAGTGGATACAAACATGAAAATAGCTCAAACCAATTTGAAAATAAATGAAAATGTAAGAAAAAGTAACAATATATTTAATACATATTATTGTTGAGAAAATTAATCATTCAATAAAATGAATTATAAAAAATTAGTTATCGAAACACACACACACACATTTGACGCTGAGTAAAACGTTACTAAGCGATTTCTCAAGTTTCAGTTCTCTCAGATTTCTCAAGCTTGATGGGGAGCCAGAACTTTTCAGGGCCTCTTCCTCAGCATCGATAAAATGCCAATTGAAGTACTCTGTGAAGTATTTCATTGGTCTTTGAAACACTTCTATTATTGATCTTCATAGACCAGTTTCCTTGGTTGTCGCTTTTATACCTCTTTCTGTTTAGATCATTTTAAAACTGCTTGTATTTTTTTATATGACTGACATAATATTTTCGTTGTCTTTTTACCTGATTTTAGTTTAAGATCGTAAAACCATTTTATTTTATGCAGTGGCTGCTTTGATTTTCAGTGTTACGGTTGTGTTAAAAAAGTCTTGTGATTCCATTAAGCTTTCCTTCAGCTCAATTATTTTTCTTTCGTAAATTTGGGGGTCAATTTTACTGATCTGTTGCGTGAAGTTTTAAGAGGCCGTCATATGGTACAATTGTATCAATTAGATTAGAATATGGTTTTTCAACATCATCCTTCGGGAACACATTTCCCCTTGAAATACTAGAAGTACTTCAGATTAAGCAGGTTGTTGTGATTAGTGTGTGGACAGGTGGTGACAGTTCGACAGAACTCTTTTGAAGGGACCTTAAGGGTCCAAAACTAACCCGTATGGACGGAAAGAGGGGGGTTCATTGCCCCATGTTTTAAGACTACTATTGTATAGAGTTACAATACCGAGAGACTGAAAAGGGAAAAAGTTTATTACTTTTAGTTGGTGTGGCGTGATGCAACATTTAAGTGTAATTTAATCTTTATGTGTGCATTACTAAAACACAAAAATATAGAGAAAATAATTTATTAATGGATATAAAATATTAAAATTTTATTTAAATAACTGTCGCAATGCGATTCCATTCTCACATTTGAGATCTAATATCGATGTGATACAAATTTCTTTATTGGTTGAACGTTTGGAGAAGCCTCTCACTCCTGTTGCTGAAGTACGAAATCCGATTTTTAAGCACAATACTTCTCGAAACGTTTGCGTATAGGATTGAAATTTTGAGTAAAAATATAGCTTCATTACTAGTAAATCAATTTAAAAAATTGAAACTTCTGTCTCAATATATGTTTGTCAAAGGCGACTATAGTTATATTGATCTTATGTATTGTAAAGTTTAATCATATGATATTTTCCACTACCTTATGAAAACAGTTATGAAGCTACTTTGACGCTCTGATTGGTTTCATAAGAATCTAAAACATTTTATGTTAACCTGCAATGTAATTATAGTAAAATATACTGTAGACGGTCTTTTGTTATGTTAGCTTAGATTACTAAAGGAAAATGGGATGAAGGTACATAATACACTTTCAAACACTTAGATACTTGGGATTTTGGACTTAACTCAGAACTATGATTAATTGAATTTTTATAAAACATGGTAAATATTCGTATATTAGTTGTGTTTTGTACTTAAATGAGTGTTTGTATATGCCTAGGATAGTGACCTTAAAACGGAAGGAATGCCAGCTTCCACCTGAAATTCAATAGATGTTATTCACTGGATGGTGTGATTTTGTTAATTGGTTTTGGAGACACAAGATAACTGTGTCTACTTGCGTACAACATATGTACAAGGTAGTGTTGTAATACTTATTAATTGTAAAACATAGGTCTTTGCTATACAAATATATTTGTAATCATAATTAGCCATAATTATTACCAAATTAGATTTTAGCGAGGGCTCTAGTTGATCGCGAAAAGAGTTTACTCGTTTCTAGTTTCTAGTTGATCGTTTCTAGTTAATTAACTTAGAGAGTTGAAATTATGTTTCAAATTCCACCTGTACCGCTTCTATATTGAAATGTGTGCAAGAATGTAGTCCTCTGTGGGATGACTGAAACCTCCCACGCTGTTCCAAAGTCTGGTATTTAACCTGGTTAGTTTTGTGGCCGGAACATGTCATCCCGACCTGCCCCTTACTTTACCCTTTATCAAACGTTACTTCCTCCATTACATTTAAAATTGGAATCTGAACCGTGTCCGTATAGCCAAATTGGTTCTTGCTACTTACTGTTATAGACATTCATAGTTTAGAATATTCAAGTCTTTTAAAATTAATCGTTCTAAATAATTCTAAATACTGTACGACCAATATTATTAAAATAACATTTTTACAGTATTTTGTATTTGGCTACACCTGATTGTAAGCTATGAGAGATATAAACAACAACCATGAAAATGTACAAGAGTATATATTAAAATTGAAGTGTATGTTAAATGTTTTATTTTATACTCATATTTTACTCTGCTATTTTAGAGTATAGTTTATTCCTAAATAAAATTTAATTTCAAAACCAGAGAAAAATGTGAGTGAAGATGTCAACATAGTTGTAGAAAAATAAAATTGTTGTGAATAGTAATTTTAGATAAATTTGAGGGATTTGTTTCGAGAACGTTACAATCTAAATGAAACCTTTTTAACAATTTTACTTTCAATATTACAGTTTATTTTGATAAAAAAATACAATTTAAATGATTATGTACTGTGCCTAAATATAAAATTTTCTAAAATATGGCTAACACACGTAACTCCTTTCAACTCCTTAAGATAACCATGAAATACATAAATGAAGACGGTAATAGACTTTTCATTTTTTCAATTACATGTAATCTTATACAGTTTTACTACACACCATAGTAATAATATTTGGTAATTTTGCCTATTTTTATTTAAATTAATTTTTTTAATAAACCTTAAATACAAATGTGCACGTATATTTCTCTTTAAAAATCAAAGAATCCGAATTAAATATCTAAAATGCAACTATAACAGCTATAGTATTACAAAAAATGGAGGGATATTTAAGGTAAATAAAAGTATCTTGATTTCATTTACCATAAGGCCTAATTGCATCCAGCGCTTTTGGATTGATAAAGTTATCAATACAACTCTGGAATGTGTGAGTTTATATTGACACAATCATTTTACCTTACCAGTGTTGTATTAGTTACGGGTTGATTTTCTTCCACCTGGAGATTTGTAATAAGATTTACTAAATAATGTAATCCACATCAGGTTCCTGTTTTTATAATCGGTATGACATCTATCAGCAATATATACAATGCGTAAGAGGACACATTCGAACAATGTTTGTAATTTAAACAGTTAAAATATAGAGAAATAAATAGCATTACTCTTCTTATTAACTGAGCTGATGACCTAAATTGTTCCAGAAACTGGCACGTTTGTAGTATTATGGCCATGCTATTATTTACTTTTATACATTTTACTCTATAAACTGAAGACATTTTGGTTAAATCTCTGTTCTGTATATTTAATATCATCTCTGTTAATGAGTCTTATACACATTACATTTTTTACAGCATGAACAAATGTAGTACTGGTTCAGTTTTATTCATTGCCGCCTAAGGGTCAATAAACAATAGCAATATCTAAATAAGGTATTAGTTACAACCTAGTAGTAATGCCAAGCTCAGGACAGCCGGGCTTATCCGTTATATATTAGTTACTATGTCAATATACCGCAGTATCAAAGGACCCAACAGAATACAAACATACATAAGTAAGTAGGTACGATCCAACTATATATTAATGACGGGTAGAAAATGACCATACTAAAATATAGCTACTGCACGTTGCTGCCTTTTTAAATTTTACCCTAAAATAAATAGCGTGCTTCTTGGATCGAAGAAAATCGTTTACAAGTATATTGTGTTCAGAGCTATGGGCTGTGCGTTAGTGAAACACTGTCGCTCGAGCGAATGTCTTTCCATGGAATTTGGCTCAGCGTTAGCGAGTATATTTCGTTGGATTTTAGGGCTCTAGAGAAATTATCAGAATTAATACATTTGTAAACAAACTGAGTAAAATCATAAGATTTGACCGAATTATATATTATAAAACCTAGCCTTACTACCCCAATTCCTACAACGTGTTTTGGTAACTTTGTGGCTTGATTTTTATTATTTTAAGTCTTCTAATAAACCCAAAAGATTTTGTTATGTAAAGGAAAATAATCTACCTATGGATGGAAGGGTTTAAAATCCAGTTCAACTTTCTAGGCTATTATTATAGCGTATGAAATATGATACTGAATCTTAAGTTATGTTCGTCTGATGAGATCTAAAAATACGTCGACAACCAAGAACCTGAAAATGTACTCTTTGAATTGTGTCAACATCAGAGACCCAGACTAAAAAATATAGTGTAATATAAGTGAAGATGTATTCTTGTTCTCTTATGATGTGCTTAACTATGCCTAATTATGATGCAATGAAAACACTTTTGAGTTGTAACAGTTCATTCCATAGTAAAAAGGGTCCCATGAAGAAAGTTCTTGCTACCATAGACATAAGGTTTATCACCCCCTGTTTAATTTCACTGAAGAGGCTGGTTTAGAGCTGACTTCCCCTTCTTCCGATGGGATATGACTTGAGAATAGTGTCTTAAATTCTTTCTCATGGATCTCGACAGGAAGTATCCCCTACCCCCAATATTACCCATCCAGACTATCCTTACACTCCGAAAGTAGCGCAAAGGTACTTATAGGACTAGGCATATCCAGTGCCATTTTATAATTTCCAAAGTTCTCCTATGAATATAATATATGTAAACAAGTTGAACTAAGAAATTGGCAAAAAACAAAAAAAACTGTAGGTCTCATTATGATGTATTAATATAGGCCGTTAACGGTATAATATTTTTATGATGTGGAATATAAATTTACTTTATAATCCCGACCAAGAAAATATATACATATCTTGATCTCAGAAAACTATTTCAGTCAAAAGAGAGTCTATTAATGTCCCATGCAATCTTCTTTTGTTCTATGATATTTTCAGCGCCATTGTTAAATATTCTTTGTTGTCACGATGAAGAAAATATACATACATCTTAGGAGTGGACAAATATTTTACATCTTAAGCTAAATTTTGGTTATGAAACATAAATATTATGATTAAGATAGTGGTTTAATTAAATAAAAATATGGTAATTCTGTTATAATGGAATGTTTACATAGAACGGTTGATTATATTTGACAGGTACATTAAATTATTATTCCTAAAATCAAGATAGATATCGAGATATGGTTTTTCGATAGTTTAAACTCAAGATTTTCGAAATAAGATTGACCTAAATTCATTTCAGGAACCGTAAGAATGTTGATGTAAAATTTCAGTACTATCGGTGAAGTAATTTACGCGTTAAAACAAAACAATCAAACAAAGTTACTTTCACATTTATAACATTATTAGGATTAGGCTGTTTTGGATTTCAAGAAATTTTCTTACACCGGTATAAAAATATATCTGAAAATAAATTTATTTATATCAGAATTTAGCACATCGTATGATGAATGCTAATAGGAAGAGTTTGCTGTCGTAACATAATAACAGCATTTGTCTGATTTAAGGCCATTTCACAGAACCATATTCCATTGACATGAATAAGTCATAGGTATTCATAATTTATAAACTGTATTGTATACACTAAAGCAGCACTCCGATAGGCGAATTTGATCGTCCTGTTGTTCTTCCCTTTATAACCGTTGGATTATGGTAAAACGCGATAGCATTCCATTACTATATGCATATCAGGGTATAAGGAATTATCTCGTAAGGGTGCTTTCTTGGATGAAGAAGCTTATACCTTATAAAGTCACGTTAATAGTTTTAAAGTATTAATGGGTTAATTCACGGATTCTGTATGGTAAATGTCTAATTTAACCGTATGTGTAGAAAAGCATAGATCTATGTTTAATTTGTAAATTAATTATTGATTTACATTTATTTGAATTTTATAAATTCAGTTGAAACAAAATAGTCAAGAAAACATAAAATGCTTAAAAGTAGTTTAAGTCGATCCGTCACTCCTTTCTTGTACAGCATGTGGCAATCAACCCATATAGTTATGAAAGATAACGTAATTTATCCTCTTTACTAAGAAATATCTCTTTAAGATTAGAGGCAGGTTAATCCAAAACTAAAAGTTGAGACTGGGCAATTAAATTGTTTCCATTTCCTGCGAATGCGTTTATCAGTGGTTAGCGTAATGGAATAAAAACAACAATGAAGAAATTGTCTTAGAAGATAATGGTGCCTGATTGCACATTCTATCAACAAGTAGTTCAAAAGAAAGGATTTATTTATTTATCTTGTTAAATCCAACTATCCTTTTAAATTACAAATTTAGTTTAAGGATGTCTATTTTAAGGCATTGAATCGAGTATTCTTCACCTTGTAAAATACTGTAAAGTTTGTATTCCGATTCCCATCACATTTTTAAAAACCTCACATTGTTAGGCTCGTCCTATAAACTAGAAAAACGCAACGCTTATGAAACATTGTACATGAAGCAAAATCATAAAGGCGCAATACTAAGAAATAATTTCGTACCGATTTAAAACTCACCTTTCCGTACAAAATATAACTAAAATCTTTGTATCCTATACTTTTATAGGTATATTTTTTATAATTTTATTGATAAAAATATTGTATAAAGTATTTTAAATTTGATAATTGTTTTAAAATATACAAATATTTATATTGCTTTAAATTGTCTAAATTCACACCTAGCGATGGTATGTTTGGTGTTGAAAGGACTAGCAAAAGTAGTAAATTATTTAATAATTGCGTACTTTATCTTACTGCAATAAAACAACGGAAGTTGTAAAGTTATTACTGTAACTATTTCAAAATCGGTATTACGTGATATAATTATTTATGTTATACATATATAGCATGTTGTGGATAATACATTTCAGAACATTTGATTGTAGCGTTAGCTTTTTAATATAAAACATACGTGCGAACCATAAGACACAACTTTTACGACGTCAATATTTTAGCTGTCCAGTGCCTGTCAAAGTGTTAATAAACGGAGTTTCCCTCATGGAAAATTTATCCTAGAAACCCATTTATCAACCTTACGTTTTTAGGTTACATGCTATCATCCCCATGATATTAAAATGAGTATATAAGTTGACGAGGTCTCGATCAGATAAGAAGTTCTCAATGTTAACATAAATTCAGATTTGCACCCAACACACACACACACACACACACACACACACACACACACATCACACACATTTATTATATATATATAAAGTTGTATATCTCTTTTTATAGCATATAATTACTAATAAATTGTCCTGTATGATTAAAATATGATTTAAGCGTATTCCTATTTTATAATTTGATAATGCTGGAAGCCACAAAGAGAGTAACTGCCAGTTCACTACGCTAATCTGTTATCAATTGACTCAACTAGTCTTGATTCAATATTTAAAAATGTTCTATAATAAAGTTAATACTTTCAAACTAGTACCCAAGTTGAATGAAGCAGAAGAATATTATGAACCCTTAATTTTATTACGCTAAGCTAAAAAAAGCAAATAAAATGAGTCTCCTCTATAAATACTCTTATTATGAATGCGAATGTTTGTGAAGATGTTTAGTACTCAAATACACAAAGCCAACTGGATAGATCTCTTAGATATTATAATCCCACGTAGTAATATTGTTTATAAAATACCACCAAAAATACTTTTAAAAGTAATAAAAAAAGTGTTATTTACTGTAAATATAATCACAGAATATCTCTAGTAATGTCTGAGCATGTTACACTTGTGTTAGTAAATATCAACTGCCGTTGTTTGATAATATCAATGGGTAAGTAACGGGTGATTAAAAAAGAGCGCCGGTTTTGATATATCAAATTAAGAGATTTATTTTAATGAAAATCTGAAATCAAATACATAAATATGTTCATCTAACCTTCCGATTTCAAGCAAGAAAAATAATGCCATGCATGTGTCCTCCTCTGCTACGCTGTCATGCAACAACTCTGTCCATGAAATTAGCCATGACTGCACGACAAGTTTCCACTTCAATTTGGCCGACAACCCGTCGAATTTCCTCCTTCAACTCATTGATGGTTAGAGGTTTATTGGCATAAACTAATGACTTTAGATAACCCCAAAGATGAAAGTCACACGACCTTGGTGGCCATTGATGGTCGGAATTACGAGAAATGACGCGATCCTGAAAGCGGTCACGGAGCAACACAATTGTTTCACGGGCAACGTGGCAGGTGGCACCATCCTGCTGAAACAACTGGTCAATGTCTATGTTATCCAAATGAGGCCACAAAAACTCCCTAATCATCGTACGGTATCGGTCTCCATTCACTGTCACAGCTTGCCCTTCCTGATCTTCAAAGAAATAAGGGCCGATGACGCCGCCCGACCAAAAGCCGCATCAAACTGTCACTCGTTGTGGATACATTTCCCTTTCGTTAATCATGCGAGGGTTTTCTGAACCCCAGATACGGCAGTTCTGTTTATTAACAAATCCATTCAATTGGAAGTGCGTTTCATCACTGAAGATGATAGTCATTGCGAACTTTTCTTCCTCCTGCGAATTTCTCAATACCCAATCAACAAACTGTCGTCTCTTCTGGTGATCTGCCACTTTCAATTGTTGCGTCAGCTGAATTTTATAGGGGTGATATTTGAGATCGCACCGAAGAATTCTCCGTACAGAAGAACATCTTAAACCCAATTGTTGAGAACGGCGACGTATTGATTTCGCTGGGCTAACAGACACACTGTCACGAACCACCTCAATGTTCTGTTCAGTTCGGGCACAACGACGACGTCCAGAACTTTTGAGGTCGAACCCGTTTCTTGAAACTTTTTCATGAGTCTGCGAACTGTTGATTCATTCGGTGCTTCATTTCGTCCTAGAGTACTGCGAAGCCGCCTAACAGTAGCCGCATAACTCTCTCCACTCTGATAAAACGTTTTCACTATTAACACTCGTTGCGCACAAGTAAACTTCTCCATGGTTAGACACAGAATCCACTAATGAGAGAAATATCAGCTGCGTAAACAATCGGAATGTAGTCAGAAATAGAATCAAGGTCAAATATTGATGCCAACCGATAAAATAAAATATACCGGTCTTTTCAAAATCGGCGCTCTTTTTGAATCACCTGTTAGTATTATCTACTTTTTATAATAGATGAGATAAATAATAAATTTAGAATTATTTGTTTATTTTGGACCATTTTAGACAATTCCTTAAGAAAAAAAGTTTTATCGTACGATTGTACATGTAGGACACTCAAAATTGGTTTTGTTATTATAAGTGCGGGAAAGCACATTATAGCAGCTGAAGAAATAAAAACGGAAGACTGAGCACTAACGTGATTCAACGAACCATTCTCTCTGTGACTATTGTTTGAGGAAACTAGCGAACGCAAAGAGCCCGCGGCTATAGAAAATTGAATCACGTAACAGTGAACCAGACACTAAATGCATTTTTATAACATAAAATTGTGCAGGGAACACCGTGTCCATATTTCACTAACACGGGATGTGGTACGTATTAAGTACCGTATATAAATATTAAAATAATTCAAAAATTGAATCAAAGAAATATGATTATATAGCAAACAGCTTCAATCTTAGATAAAGTATTCAATTGGAACCTAATTTCAATTTATTAAATTTAAGAAATGATGAAATCGATCATATAATTTGAAATTCCAAGAACATGGACAATCTAAATATTATATGAGTTTTTATTATTTTTTCTACATTTAATTTTTCTTCCGAGAATTACAAATATTTTATATAACAGTTGATGGAAAGTTTTAGTGTATGATCTGTTTAGATGAAACATAGTTATAGTGCTCATCGTTTTACGTAATAAGTTGTTTTACTAAGACAGCTATGTGATTCGACTTTGCGGTTCCTCCACACGCACAGGCTCGGCCAAAATCCATAGAGGAACATGTCTGACATTAAAAGCGACATTTCTCATTAAATATACGTTACATGCAAAGTTCAAAATTTAACTGTCAATTCATACTTAATGAAATGGCTATTATTCCCAAAAATTTGAAATTTAATTATGAAACTATCGATACATATATTAATTGAATAGACAATGATCAATCGTTTGGAGTGTGGTGAAAACTCTGAGACTATCTTACGATTACTAATTGAACAAAATGCCATTAAATCATGTTTAAGTAAAGAAATATTTGTCACAAATGGCAAGAATATAATAGGAATTTTCTGATATGCCATAAAATTTAAAAAAATGAGTATAAAAAACGTATTGGAAAAAGAAAACCACCATTCCAGATGCAACACTAACATAATTTGTAACTAAATAATAAAAAACCAATACAACGGAGAATCGAAGCATTCCACTGAACATATTTAAAGAGTTGTCGCATAGGTTTACAGACAGGCGGTCGAACTGCCATCTGCCGAAGTATTTATTGAACACAAAGGGACGTAAAATGATAGTTAAGGGGGTAATAAAATAGTTTATTGTTTGGGAAGAATATATGTTGTCAACTATTGTTAACGGAAATAGAAACAGAAAATCCTAATGTAAAGATTTTAAATTATTTAAAAAACGAAATAAATAAACAATGTACTGGTAGACAGAGGTCACGTTTTTAATATCATCTTAAAAACAAAATATTAGACTTTAGGTGGTATTTTTGAACTAAAACGCCCAGATAAAACTAGCTGAGTGAGGCTCTGCCTAAATTGAACATTATCAGATATTAAATTACATTAAAATACAAAACCAATATTTAGTACATATTATTGTGAGGCCTTTCGATATCCAAGATACCTTCATCAGACACATCACAAAATAAATACAAAAAGTAAATTTGATTATTAATAATAGTTAACATATGTGATTTAATAATAATTTGTCTTGGGTGGCGTAGTGTATAATATAATTAAATTATTACTGGTATTATACTATATAAATTTTGAATGTTATTTTTGTAATTTTCGTTTTAGTAATATTGAATTTTGAATTGGTCCATCTTCTTGATTTAATAGATCTTCTGTGTTTGTTTGATTTATGTAATATGACTCCCATGCATTTAAATATTTTGGAGTGTTAACATGTTTTAATAGTTTTAAGTTTTTCTGTGATATAGTATGTCCGGTATTGATGCAGTGGTGTGCGACGGCAGATTTTTCTTTTCTGTTGAATTTAATGTGGGAGCAATGTTCTTTATATCGTGTATGAATTTTTCTTCTTGTTTGTCCAATGTATTTTTTGTTGCAGTCATCACATTTAATTTGGTATATACCTGATTTATTAATAATTTCTTCTTCATTCATCTTTTGGATTTTTTAATTTATTCTTCAATTGACTTGTTGTTTATATGTGATGTTTTTATGTGTATGTTTTTTGAATGATTTTTGTACATCTTTAGATATATTTGTCCATGTAGTGCTTATCCAATTTGTGTTTGTGTCTTTAATAGGTAAAAGTGTTGTCTTTGACTTTTTGTCATGTTTCTTTTTTGCTTTTTTTAAATATATGTTCGACTAAATCTGTTTTATATCCATTAAAAACGGCAACATCTTTTATATACTGAAGTTCTTTTTTGAATTTTTCTTCTTATAAAGGAGTGTTTAATAATCTATATATCAATGAATGGAAGACTGCTCGTTTTTGTGTTGGTGGATGGTTTGAGTCATTTGTTATAAAACGATCAGTGTGTGTTGGTTTACGATATATATCGAATTCTAATCGCTTTGAAATTGTGTTTTTTATTACTAAAATATCTAAAAATGGAAGTGAGTTGTTGGATTCAATTTCATGAGTAAATTTAATGCTGGAGTAAAATGAATTTAGGTGATTTATAAAGTTATTAAGGTTTTCATTTTTGTTGAACACTGCAAATATATCGTCAACATATCGAATCCAAATTCTTGGAAAGTATGGTAGAGATTCTTTCACTAAAATTTCAAAGTGACTCATGAAAATATTTGCAATGAAGCATGACAAAGGATTTCCCATTGCTGTTCCATTAGTTTGAAAATAAAATAAGTTTTTGAATTGAAAACAATTTTGATTCATACATAGATTAATTAGAAGCATGAACTCTTCAACTTCTTTGCTTGATAAATGTATAGACTGAAGCCAATCTTGTATTAAGAGAATCGTAGTGTTCATAGGTACGTTAGGATATAGAGAAGTAACATCAAAAGATACTAAGTACTCATCATCTTCAATTTCAATATTTTTTACTAAATTTAAAAATTCATATCTGTTTTTTTATTGCTAATGAAGGAAATTGTGGTAGCTCTTTAAGTCTGGTTTGCAACCATTTAGACAGTAAATATGTTGGAGAATTTATTGATGACACTATAGGTCTCATTTCCTTTCCAGGTTTGTGAACTTTCGGTAAACAGTATAATCGAGGTAGAATGGGGTTTGATATTGTAAGCTTTCTACATATTTCACTATTGATTACTATTTTACATTGTCTCATAGACTCTGAAGTTGAATGGGTAAATTTTGTAAGTGGATTTTTTGTTGAAAGTTTGTATGGTCCTTTACTTAACATACTGTTTACTCTTTCTATTTACTGTTTACTACAAACACAAATTGGATAAGCACTACATGGACAAATATATCTAAAGATGTACAAAAATCATTCAAAGAACATACACATAAAAACATCACATATAAAACAACAAGTCAATTGAAGAATAAATTAAAAAATCCAAAAGATGAAGAAGAAATTATTAATAAATCAGGTATATACCAAATTAAATGTGATGACTGCAACAAAAAATACATTGGACAAACAAGAAGAAAAATTCATACACGATATAAAGAACATTGCTCCCACATTAAATTCAACAGAAAAGAAAAATCTGCCGTCGCACACCACTGCATCAATACCGGACATACTATATCACAGAAAAACTTAAAACTATTAAAACATGTTAACACTCCAAAATATTTAAATGCATGGGAGTCATATTACATAAATCAAACAAACACAGAAGATCTATTAAATCAAGAAGATGGACCAATTCAAAATTCAATATTACTAAAACGAAAATTACAAAAATAACATTCAAAATGTATATAGTATAATACCAGTAATAATTTAATTATATTTACACACTACGCCACCCAAGACAAATTATTATTAAATCACATATGTTAACTATTATTAATAATCAAATTTACTTTTTGTATTTATTTTGTGATGTGTCTGATGAAGGTATCTTGGATATCGAAAGGCCTCACAATAATATGTACTAAATATTGGTTTTGTATTTTAATGTAATTTAACAGTGACCAATATAAGCTCCATCTACAGCATTATCAGATATGTTTTGTATATCAAGGTTAGCTGGAGTTTATTGTAGTTCAAATATCAGCATGTGAGTTTATGAAGGATAGGCATTTAACTAACCATATTACGTGTTGTATGATAATTTTCTTGCATTTCTAACTAATTTTGTAAGATTATTTAGTAAAATTAGTGGATTTTCATTGTATGTCAGTTAGCGTCACAAGTTCACGTCCTGCTTGAGACTGTCCAGATATTCATAACTAACTATGAAACATTAAAATATAATACAAATTGCAGTTGAATTTAATTGCATGAGTTTAAATGTGATAAGCTTACTCTGCAAGTATGCTTGACTACATATTATTGGTTATTCTACTCAATACAATCTGGTTCGGAACATATAATTGGGCTGGATTGTTATGTGTGGCTCTGGTCACTTAGTAATGATGATTATATTGATGTAATAAAGTCAGTTTAAAAATATTAGTAGGCATAGTAATACTGTTACTACAAGGTCTCCTAATCCATCCTCTCTTTTCATAATCTATCGCATACTAGAATATTTAATGTTCCTCTGGGTTATGAAACACTCAAATAGACAAAAAAGTAAATATAATAATCAACCCACAAAAATAACTTAATAATTATTAAAAACTTACAAAAAATGATTTCATAATTTAATAAAGGAATATATGAGCAAAAATGAAACAAGCAATTTAATTGTAATATTACTAAATGTTAATAAAAACACTACTTTTTTCCAAATTGTTTATTTTTTGGACGAGGCCTTTCGAAACCAAAGGTTTCATCTTCAGGCAACTCCAGAAATTTTAATTGTAATGATTGAAATAAACGAATATATAAGTAGCAAATACAGAACTGTAATCAAACGTACGAATTCTAAGTAGAAAGTTATGATATCGAGTGATCCTGCTCTAGAAATATAAACATCCTGTTTACAACAAATTCATTACACAATTAGTTGCTTCATAAGAGATTAAAACACGTTGTCCGTTTCACAAACTGCTATAATATTATTATGTACAGTTTATATATATATATATGGCCTGTAAAACATACTGAGATGATTAAATAAATGTTTAATCGTTAGGGGCAGATAACTAAAGTCCTTGTATGAATAATCCAAGTTTATACATATTTATTATCTAATGAAAAAATTATTAACATTAAAGTCAAAGTTAGGGAGGGACACGTCCCTTTCCTAAACTTACTCTGCGAAAAAAGGACCTAACAAATTTCATATTACCTTATGAGGAGATCAAAATAAGAATTAAATTAAAATGCCATGGAGAAATTAATATAGTATTTCAACATGTTAATGGAAAATTAACAAATTATTATAACTAATCACTCCTGTAAACCTTAAAACATAATAAATGAAATGGTTTTTTTATTTACACATAAAACTAAACTAGTTATTGTAATTAAATTATTCATTATAAACCATTACTTTAATTTCCACTCAAACTTACATTCATCCTTCCGGCCACGCCCTCATCATCTCAGACCGGACCTGCCTCGGATAACCACATAATATACATATGGTTCAGTCATACCACAAACCGGAGACAGCTTTCAATGGAAGTACGCGTAATTGTTTGGGGAAGGGTGATTACCACAAGCTGCACGCCATTACATGGAATGACTGTCGAACACTGCAGTCCTGTGCTGAAAGTTTCTGAAATTTTACGAGCCAGAGCAAATTCGGAACTAGACATTTTCAACACTGGTACTGCATCGTTTAAGAGACAGATTAACCAACTGCTCTCCATGGAAGATTAAGAAAGGAAGGCTCCATGTAAAATATGCATTGTTTTTATGTCCGTATAGTATTTATTTTGTTATTACTATTAATTTATTATTATTATTATTATTAGATCTCTTTATTGCTTGTAATCACTTTATTTAACGCTTCTTACTGTTAATACTTATTTTATTTCTATCTTTTTTAATATATTAATTATTTTGTCCTTAATCGCTGTTTATATTTATTGATTCATATCTATTTCTGCTTGTTTGCACTGTTCATTAGTACCAAATTGTTCATTTGTTATTTATTTATGTTTCATTGTTAATAAATTATTTATCATTGTTATATCTATTATAATGGTTAAAAGTAGTTTTTTTCTCTTTCGTTTGTTGATATTCTAGGTTTTGTTTTTTTTCTTCATAGTTGATCATTGTTAGCTCTTTCATATTTTATTGCCTTGTTGTCTGTTAGTCATCATGTTATTTTTCATAGTTTATTATTGTTACCTCTTATTGTTTGCTAATTCATTTGGTCTTTTGCGTCTTACATGTATTAATTCATCTTAGTCAGGTTGTTTTGTATCTATTATACTACTCTGTTAATATTACTGTATTGTGTTGCAGCTATCTATATTAGCCTTTGTAACTTTTTACTATATTTTGTCAAAATGGGTTGTCCGTAAATAAATAAATAAATGTTTCTTACACTTCCATGACACACAGGTTTAAAAAGTTGTTGTGAATGTTTAATTGCAATAATGTATGATCTTTAGAATTTTGAATGAAATTTGGTCGTTTATACGTAATTTTATACTTTATTTTAACATTTACAATGGCAAATTTCAGAAATCCTAGTATATATATATATATATATATATATATATATATATATATATATATATTTAAGTAGGTTGAATGCATTTGCGCACGGAATGTGGGACTTCCTTGCGGACTACCCACTAAACCCCCTACGGGCCATGGAGGACCCAGGTGTGATGAACATCATCATCCTCCTCCGGGCAGTAAGCACATCGAGGTGACCTGACTTTTCCCATCCTGTAAAGGTACTTCCTAAAGTAACCAGTGCCTCCCGAAAGACGGCCTGTCTCTCGATGGCCAGCAGATCAATAGGAATCACCCCAGCCACGACCACCACGGCCGAACTGGAAACAGTGCGGCAGGCGCAGGCGAACTTAAGTGCTGCTCTTCTCTGTACCAATAACCTTTGACTGTATTGCCTTATCCTCATGACACCCGCCCAAACCCCTGCGCCATACAGAGGGGTTGAGTTTACAGTTGACATGAGGAGGCGTCTTATACTTGACCTAGGGCTTCCTACGTTAGCCATCAGCCTCCGGAGAGACAAAACCACCTTAGAGGCTTTGTCGCGCACCGCCTGTCTGTGCTCCCAATACCGTTTCTACCATATAACGATGGAATAAGTCTGAAATCCAACTATACTTTTAAATAATCTATTGTCAATAAAAAAACGTAAACAAAGAACAAATTAATATGGTAGTACCCCGAGTTTATTATCCTTTTAGCTGGGTCCTTTGATTATTCCAACCTATGAGTGCCCTCAAAAAACTGACATATCCTGTGATCTATTACCACCATGTTTATGAATCGCCCGGCCTTATGAAGTTAGCACTTGCTCGGGATTTGTCGAATCCGACTTTATATTTTTGCTAAACATATCGTCAAACCATGCTAAACCATACATTACAAGATACTATACTTTTTTAAAGTAAAAAAACAGAACTATTTACAGTACATATTTTGCAGGTTAATTGACATTTGTAACATTCTACGACCATTTCTTCTACGTTCGAGTGCAACTAACACTTTTTTAATTTTACATAAATCCTTTTCTTGAAATAGAATTTCTTGTACTAATCTTATTTTCATGGATATTGTTCGAGAAACAGAATTTAATAAAACATTTTAAATTATTTTAGTTTAATTGGCAGTATAATATTTTTTACGTCGCTAGTTGAGTCTTCGACATTATTTAACTAAATAATAGCTCCTACATATTTAACGAATCTTAAAGAACCTTGAATTATTTGGAAGAGCGTAACCATCAAAATAAAGCATATTATATACACATTATAAAAATATCTATGAGCTTTGAGTAATATTAATAATATAATTGGTATTATATAAATATTTATTAATATGATCCATAATACTACAACAAATATTAGCTCTTAAAAGAATATGTAAGTTTTATTCCCTTAATGTATACAATCAATCCCCTACAACCGATAACTTATAAAATGCAACAATACTTCTCTCTTATAAAATATATAAGCGATCAAATATTTATAAAACAAAAACATTGTAGTTGCATGTATGGAGAGAAATATGTTGAAAATTACAGATGGAAAGCTTCATCAAAACTAAGTTAAACAGGATTGTTACTAGAAGCTTGCAACCATCGAGCTGAACGGCTGCAATGAATGAACTCAGAGCAAAAGCTTTCTCAACTGTTTTGTGGTCTCGTTCTCTTGTGGCAGTCATAATTATCCTGTGAAGATGTAGTTCAAGGTAAGGATCGTGAAGAATTTTATAGCGCTAATAGGTTATAATTTTAATAAATTCCACGTAATTTATAATTTCTTTTATTTATTCAGTATTGTAAATTGCTATTATATTTACCATAGCACATCGAGTTAATGATAAGTAGTTTAATTTCTAAAATCTCATATATAATAATTAAGTTTAAGTAAACTTTGAGGATAATGAATTATCATTCGGTAAAAATATCTCATTATTATAGAAAAATGAAAAAAATTGTCATTAAATAGATTAATGGTAAATATTTCGTTCTTTTATTAAATGTCTACGTGTTATAACAATACGATAATGTTAAATAACATATCAGTCTATAGAGTATTTGTTAATGTTCTTATTTAAAATTATATTGCTCAAAACACTTTTGCACAAAGTGTTGTTGCAATTCGTGAAACAGGTGAGTGTTTTTGACGAACAGTTTTTCTTAGACATATCTTCTGTTATATACTAGTGAAAACTAATGTCCTTGTTATAATCTCACATATTCAAAAGATTCCTGTAACTGGCTTAGTTATAGAATAACTAAGAAGATGGCCTCATTCTGATTTTTTATATAACTAAACATAGAATCACGTATAGGAACAACACATGACCCGAGAGATCATAATCAATCTCAGGTTAAGCTGTAAACTGTTTTATGGTTGATATATGTGTTTATTCAATTTAGATATTTTTAATGAAGACTGCCATGCGGCGTGAAGTAATGCCAGAGGTCAAGCAAAAATACAATTTCTTAGTGTTTACAATTATGAACATGTTTATATATTGGTTTAATTTATGTGATAGCGAGTTAAAACAAATAAAAAAGGCGAAAATATATATAAAATGGTTATATAATGAGGACATATAAAGCTTTTAACTGAGAATTAGAATGATTTTGCGATACAGGTTTGATGATTGAAAAAATGTATATGGAATATCTCTCAATATTCAAAAAATATACCATAAAATTCATATAGACAAATAGACTTCTGTAAGACAAAATTACAACTAAAGCTAAATAATAAAAGTTTGCTTCCGTATAATATTATAATATCCTTTTCGAAAATAATAAAAAATAATAAAATCAGTGTTTTGATAACCAAAATAGTTTATAGCAAATAGTGCAACTGAAGCGCACATGTTCAACTGTGATTCTCTAGAGCTTAGGAGTCTGAATCTTTTAGATCCCTTCCAATCACAATCACCGCAGCTAAACCTCTTACCACACGACTCGTGGACTAAGGCACACAATCTGTCCAAGCAACCTCAGCACGTTAGCCACTCACTGCTGCATGCTAAGTTCAAAAGCAACCTTTTGAGATAAAAATGTATAAACTAAAATGTTTAATATAGCTATTGTTTGATTAAAAGTAAATTTGAAGACATTTAATGTCTTTATTTTTCTGTTTGGCTATGAATATTGAACACTTTTACTTCAACTTATTATAATCATTATTTACCCTATTTTAGTGAACAAAATTATTTATTTTGGCAATTTTGCATCATACTTAAAATACAGCCACTATTTTAAGATAGAAAAAAGCACATAATAGCAAACATTATTGTAAAGGACATGACAATTCTAATACAATGATTTCTCTACTCTACAATGCATATTAACATATATTTAAAACCATTCCTTTTTAAACTATGAACGGTCGCCATCTGGAGAGAAAAGCTAAAAGAATAAAACTTGTTTATAATTACGTAATATAGTTTAAAATGTTCTAGTCTATGTTGGGAATTAATTGTTTACTCGAATCAGAATCGCCAAAATTTTGAAATATTTATTGGTTCAGACTGGCTATAAATGTATAGGCCTATTAATTTATATCGAATCATGATGTATTGAAATTTTCCTTAACACACTCTGTCACATTTCCATTTCCAAATTTTCAAATATTTAGCCTATAATATTATTGCGGACGTTTACATGACGTATTTGCTGTGAACGTTAGTAATGATCACAACATCAGTGCGGTATTGTAGAATACAGAACGTGTCTCCAAGGGCAGCACGTGGATTATCGCTGACCCTTGCACCTGTCAGGATTGTATTGTACCTACGTGTTACTGGCCACATTGACCTCTATCTGAGAATAATACGCTTCTCCCATCCCTTTACCGACATTGTAGTTTTTTCTCTGGTTACTTCAACTATGTTGACAAGTACATTTATGTCAATTTATATACGTTTAAGAGCCTCGATATACAATAGAATTATTCCTCTCATTTCATTTAGGTTACTAGGAATGTAAAAACTTAATATCAATGTTTCATACATTGAGGGATGACGTTATTATGTTAGCTGAATGTAAGATAATAAATATTCTTCCTCAAAGAAAAGTTTTATATGTGTTTTATTACAGAGAAGTACAGAATTAGTTATTTGTTATTTATATACCTTATAAGTTTAACACTTGTTTATGGAATGTAAATAAACTAACAGGCAGACTTAAGTTAAAATAAAATGAAATAGATTAAATAAAAATAAGCAATCTTTATGGTTATTTTATTGTATATATTACTAGCTTTTTCCCACAGATTCGCATGCAGTCCGTAGCTTCTTACTTGCTAAATAACTTTAGCTATAAAATAATAGTTCTCTTTGATATATTTCAAACGAAAGAGGGCCTATATCTGGTACATATTATTTCAGTATTCATAGTTAGACGATCAGAGTCTGAGGGACTAACCCTTATTTAAAATTTTATAAGTATACTACTATTTCTGGTGCCAATGAATTATGTTTCCCATACCACAGCTGAGTTTTTCGAGTTGGCCCGATCAATAAAATATATACATATCTTAGAAACCAAATGCTGTCAAAAGTGGTTTACAGTAGTTACAGATCTTGCAACTTTATAGTCTTGTTTTCGGATTGTATTTAGCGAAATAATGGCTCGTTGATACATGTTAGTTTAAAAATATCACAAAGTCAAGGAAGCCAACCATTCTTGCGTAATATCAACTTTCTTGCACATAAACAGTTCTTGGGTAGGTCTTTAAACAGAGTTTTATTAGTACGGTATTTCTAAAACAAACTTTGAATCAACTATTTAGAGTTCATTGGATGTCTTTAATTCATTACTGGCTTAATCTAGAATATAACGTATAAAGTATCATTTTCTTTTTCTTTTTTATTACACTACTACTAATCAAGCACTTATATTATAAAATTAAAATACAAAAAGATTTTTCTGTTTATTCCACGTACTTGGACTATGAATCTATAATATCGCTAGATTTGTGATTAAAGTAATTAAAAATACGGTTATATTGTCATAAAACTATGTTTACACAAACCAGTTTATTAAATTTTACAGAATCTTTCAATTAATATTTTACAACTTTAGGGAATAAGATGGGATTTTTGCTACCTTAAAGACCAGAGGTCTTATCCCCGAGGGGTTTTCATATTTTTTAGCGTTTATGATTAAGAGGGCCAGAGGTAAAGCGGAAATGCGAGAAATTTGTATTTTAGGTTTTGCATTTCTTATTATAATTAATTATATTACCATCGCAAAATTTACAACTTTGCCTCCAAAAAAATAGACCAGTATATGATTTTGTAATAGATTTGTGTTAGAAATAGTAGAGTTTTCTAAATTTTATACTTATAGATATTGTCATTGAAACCTGAAAACAAAAAGACTTACATTATGACAGTTGTCATCCATGTGTATCAATATAAAGTAAAGTATATGTTCATACTTCCAACTCCATGTTCGCTATATCATAATATTTCCTCGCTCCAGTCTAATAATTGCATTAGTATTTACATATTTATAAGCAGTGTCATATATCTCAACAGTTTGAAATGGATGCAATATCCCTTTGACTATTTACTGTCGTAAAAATTGCATTTAGTTTTTCGTGTATTTCTTTGTGATTCCACTTGCTATAATCACTAAACCAATGCGCTCGCTTGTTTCCTCGAATTTTAGTCACGAAGAAAGTGGATTATTGAATCAAATGCCCAGTCCCCTCATATTTTGCTCTTTCAGATACTGTAAATATCCGTTCTACAGTGTTTAAGGAAACCAAATTGAATACCTGACGAACACAATCACAATTTAGTTCATTAAATAAAATCCGGAATACTTTAATTGGTTTGACTTGTTGCTACGATGTTGAAATGAAACTTGCTGTTAATTTTATTAGATTTTCTCTATAAAATGTAACAAAATTGAAAACATTGGTTTAATTATATGAACTTATCGTCATGCTGCCTTAATTAAACGTTTACACAGAAAATTTAGTTAAATTTAAAAGGCTCTTTTAATAACTATTTGTCAAATTTAGAGACCAAGATGGGATTTTTAACTGCTTTAGAGAATATTGCGTAGCCTGGAAGGACTTTACGAATAATATGCTTATATTCATCCCAGATACGTTTCATGTAAAGTATGAGTAGATTCGGTTGAATTGAAAAACAAATAAACTAAGGCACTCTCGCATTTTTAATAAACATTAGGATTATTTTCTATACGTAATGTGAACTGATACACAAATTTAATGAATAATGTATATATTACATAATATTACACAAAAGTTGCTGTAGTCAGCCTGACATCGTTGAGTTTCAAATGACTGTACGCTAAACTTTACCACTAACAGTTTTTGAACATTATTATATAGTATGTGAAATGTTCACTGCTCTTTTGTATAAGTTCTAGTAAGTCACGCGCATTTTAGCATGAAAACCAGTCTATAGTTAGCGAACTGCACTCGACCAGTAATGTTGTATGGTCTTTTGTGGTGCTTCTTGAAACAAGGTTAAAAGAACTAACTTCTTTTTTACTAAACTTATAGTGATTTTTTAAAATAATAGTGAGAGATCAATATAAAAGAACGCTTAAACAAACCGTAAGTGAATATAATAACAAGAAATTACTTTAAAGGATGATTACTATGGCGTGGATTTTATAGATGAATTAGTAAGGAGATATAATAGTTTATATTTATTTTTCGTTTATGTACCCTATACTCAAATCATAAAGATTATGTACAAAAATATAAAATATCTTTTTTTAAATCACGGTTATCGAATATAAGGAAATGAGGTAAAAAATAATTACAGGGCAAATAACATTTTTTATTGTATTTAGGGTATTTTTTAAAACAGTATTAAAATGTAAAAGGCATCCTTAATTTTAGTAAAACTTGAATGCTTTTTGGACGCGGAGGTTTACATGTGTTACTTATAGTCTTGAAACACTGTTGATATGGTTGAAACTTGAGCGATTCCTAACAATAATTTTGTTATAGATCCAAATAGTCATATAAATAAGGTTCATCAACACTATTAAATTTTATTCTATTTTATCAATTTCGTTTTGTTCGACAACACCATAAAAGAAAAGTAAATCCGATTGAAAGCTTTCTCCGAAATGAAGATGATGGGGATATTGAATAGCTTCGTTATTGACGTGCAAATAGCCCATCCTCACACACATCATGAGCTTAATGTCTGCTCACAAAACAGTCAAATTGGTAAATTACTCTTTTTTTACAATGATCATAAGTGTGGTAATAAATGAGGGATAAGTTGAATCAGTTTGCTGATATTAAAGCCATGCTTGGAATTTGATTAAGAAGTTCCTTGAATACACTAGTAGAGAATTTAGTGAGGTTCGGTAGATAGTTTAATACTTAAAATAAATAAAAATTTTACAAGCATTAACTAAATAACAATTTCTCTTTTATTCTGTGTGTAAGCAATCTTCGAAAAGATTATTTTACACAGTTAATATAGTTATTAAGTCACCACCATTGGAAGGTAAGCGTGGTTTTTTCACTATTAAATTTAAAATGAATATAATATTCTGTCCAGTCAACAATGAAGTAAATGAATTAGGAAAAATTAATTCTTTGTCTGTTTGCATTTTGGTGAGGCCTTTTGATAACGGTTTATTATTTATGAAATAGTAATCGCATTAGGATTTCTTACACTAAGCTTCTTTTATACCGTCAAGATCAAAGTTATATAGCTATGTATGTATATTTTACATTTCGTGAACCACTCAGAAAAGTTGATGCAAAGATCAGTTGCTGAGGCCACTTAATGTGGACATAGAGAAGTGAACATGTCACTCACAAAGGTAGTCCAACACGTCCAACTACTAGGTATTTGACTTAAATATATTATTGAAAACACCTTACTCAGTATGATATTGTTATTACTATAATGCAGTACCTGATCTAGAATTAGCAAAACTTAGTCTGCAAGTGAGTTTTGTATTACTACGATATAAAGATAAAAATTGTTACTGACCTTGAAATTTAAGAAATATTGACAATAGTACACATTCTTTTTCAAAATGCATACGATTTCTCTTTCGTACTATATATTGAATTTTTCGCTTCCATACTAGTGTCCATTCTACACAAGAATGATACTGAGCAATGAATTTAGAATATTCTTAATATTTATTTTCATCGTGATTATTTTTCATCATTACTTAATTTATTTTTTGTTAATAACAATATTTTAAGAAGTAAGCTGAAAAACATAGTATGACATACAGTACACGTTCTACCTGCATTTAAAGTACCTGTTTCAAATGCGCAAATAAAAATCAATAATTGCAAGGAACAATTATAAAGTAAAGGGAAAATGAAGAACATTGTGATATTATAGAATGCTAATGGAACTTGGTTTATCTTGTACACCGAATGCTCCGCAGGAAGTGAACGAACTACGTATCATGTACTGCTTCAACATTACCTTGTTACATATCCTCACGACAGAGTTAATTAATTTAATTGTTTGGTATTCTATACCTTATTCTTTGTTAACCTAAAATTTTAAGCCGGTTTTGTCATAGAGCATGTTTTGTTAGTGCTACCAATTTAATTTAACATATTTTATCTTTACGTTATTACTATTTTATAAATAATTGAGGAGGTAGATGTAAAACAGGCGTATGCCGGCATACGCCTTTTATCGGGAGATGGCAGTTTTAGCTTCTCCATGTTTTCAATAGTCAGTCTGCTGAGTTTTATTCTTGTATCTCTATGTTTTGACTTTTGAAAATTTTTTAAATCAGATGATGTTGAGATCACAGCTGACTACGCGAAAGTGGGATTAGCTCATATGATTCTCAAATATTGTCTTTAAGTGATAAGTTTGGTTAGTTGTGCTGAAAATGAGTTATTTAAGTGGTGCCAGTGTAAATGTAAGTGTCCTTTCTGTCAAATCAAGAAAAAGGAAAAAACTTCAATCCATAGAAGATAGAGAAAACAATAAAAAACTTAAAGTCTCTGGTGAAAAACATGCTTCAACTGATGGTAAGAATACTAAGCCTAGAAAGAATTTTGCTGTTATATTGAAGTGCTGTAAGGAAGATTGTTGGAAAAATATCAAATATCAGCTTAAATGAGCAAGAAACTATTTGATTCTTTTTATGGTTCTGCCTCAAAGGTACAACAAGACACCCTTCTTTCTGGAACACTCCAGGCTCAGACACCTATCACTCAATTGGTAGGTGCCACAAGAAAAAGAGATAAGTTGTGGAAATATTGTGTTAAAGTTCATGGAATTTCTAAAACTGTATGTAGACAATTTTTACTAGACATGTATCAGATATCTGAAAAACGACTTCGTGTAATCCAAGAAAAAGTACTTAAGGGAGAAACATTCACTGAAAAAAAGGGTCTCATAGTAATAGACCTCGCAAGGTAACTGAAAATGTATGGGACTTGGTAAAAACCCACCTTCAGACGATACCTAGTCGTGAATCTCATTACAGTAAAGATAAGTCAAAGAAGCGGTATTTTGAAAATCCAAACCTCAGCCTTAAAAAGTTGTATGAACTTTTTAAGTGTTTTTACAAGGAAAAGACTGGAGAAAATTTTAAAAATCTACATTATACTACATACCATAAGTTTTTCCTGCACAAGTTAAACTATGGTTTTACTATACCACGTACAGATGTATGTGACTTTTGCTCTCAGTGTATAGTAAAACTGAAGACTAATCCAAATGACGAATGCAAAACTAGCTATAATATTCATCAAAGGAAGTACAAATCATTTAAAAATTTAAAAGATGATCTTCTTAAGCAATGCAGTTGTGGTGATAGCAAAATTTTGCTTTTAGAATTTGATAATGCTAAAATTTGCCTTTGCCGAAGACAAATGAAACTGCCCAGTTCTATAAAAGATTAATGTGGGTGTATCTCTTTAATGTGCAATATCACACCGACGGTAGTAGTGCTTTATATTACTACCTTGAAACTGAATCAAAGATAAATCCTGACACAGTTTGTTCTTTCGTGTATGATTTTATTAAACAAAAATTAGAAGATTATCTTGAACTTAACGGAGTAGTTTTTCTCTCAGACAGTACAGGTGGCCAAAATAAATACAAGTTAATGTCAACATTTTGTCGCTGGTTGGCTATGGATCTTGGAGTACCTGTATCTCATTTGTTTCCTGTAAGAGGTCATAGTTTTGGCCAGTGCGACAGAAATTTTGAGGTTTGCGGGAGAAAAATTAAAGCAGAAGAAAAGATCCACACCCTTACAAAGTATATAGATATTCTTTCAAATGCAAGAGTAAATCCTAGCCCCTTCATCGTAAAATATGGTGCGCCCATTGTAAAAAAGTGGTCGGAGGGATTCACAATAATCATGAAGAAAAAGATTCTTTCCAAACAAAATTCGTTCAAGATACAAATCGTACTGCAGGCTGAAGTATCCTTCCTCAGGTGGTGTGCTAGCTGGGAACTCCTACTTTGGACCTTTTCAGCCCTTTACATATTTTAAAAAACAAGATGTGTTACCAAACATGTTTTTACAATCTTCCACCAGCAGATAAGGTAATGATGAATCCTGCAAAAGTAGCCGATGTCAGAAGTTTGTTTAGATTTTTAAATCCAGCTGATGTACAGTGGTATGAGAGTTTATTTGAAGGTTCTCATGAATGTGAAGTTGCGTGTATCTTGTGAAGAAGCACAAGTAAATTAACAGTTTAATTTATAAATGATTGATGAAAGTTTAAACATACATTCCTTTTATTTAAATAATTTGAGTTTTAACTAAAGTGTTTTTCCTTATTATTTGTAATAAAACTAATTGTATTATTGAAGTTTAAATCAACGATTATTCCAACCCCCCCACCTCTACTTATTATTATAAAGGTTTTGGGAGACAGGTATGAGAGATGAAAAAAGGGATAATAGATGGAAAAAGGGCGTATAAATAAAATGGCTGAACATAATCTCTAGAGAAAGGGTGTATGTATCACTTTTAATTTCTACATATTTATAATATGTTTGATAAGAGAAAACACTGATTTTCTCAGCAATCTTTTATATTACGAAATAAGCAACGCTTTTTATCTTACACATAAAACTCGTAAACCTATCACATAAAAGGTACAGTCGGTTGAAATCTTTGCAAGCCTATTTCTCAGTTCATTATTTTCGACCATCAGTCCTTTTCACATCTACCTCCTCATTTGTATATATTTAATTTTATGGTTATAACACTGTAGTAATATTAATAATCGTGGTAGGTTTCTTTTTAAAGATTACCGTTTAGATGTGTAGTTTTGTTTTACAAGAGCGAGTGTGTCAATGTGTATTTATTATTATTAAATATTAACTTTTACTTCATTAATTAGATAGCTATTCGAATTACTACCTCATATTAATGATGAGCTTTTCATAATTTAATTTAACTAATAATAAGAATATTATTTGTTACTACTCCATACAATTTGCAATAAACCTAATTTTATTATATTTATATTACAAAAAAAGTTTGCTATTGATAGGAAAACAAATGTCTGAGTAGATGACACCGCAAGTTCGTGGCTTTTTGAAGTTATTTATTCTAACATGTTACTTATCTAGATGAGAATAATAAAGAAAATAGGTAAACTGTGACCTGTACTAATAAAGACAACATGTATTTGTAGGACGATAACGTAGACTAGACCTCCCTAAACTAGGGCCTTGAAATAGTAGTAAACGGAGGTTAAACATGCGATTCTATGGTTATTTACTGTCAGCATGGGACATAGCGTAATATTTCATGGACCTGGTTGTAGTAACATTTGTAATACCAAAAGAGTGAAGAAAGAAATCTAAAATCCACGTCGAAAGTAAGCCATTTCATTTGGCCATAACGAATCTTATTTGTAATTCAGACCTTCGCTAACTCATAAAATACTGGAGGTCTGTCGGAAACCTTTGAAAGTAAGATTATAAAAAGCTTATTATGCCTATAAAATGTACATGGAATGTAGCTGTACAGAATATAGAGCTATGAATCTGTTTAAATTTATAAGTTTAAGCGGAATATAAAGAGAAAAGCTTTTGTTGCTGTGAAGTTACAGTCAGTGGGGTGGCTACAGTTAGTGATGGTTGTGTACGTATGAAAATGCACGATAAGCCATAATCGTTCCAGACACATTCAGCTGTACGTGGTACTCTCACTTACATCTGAAGTTATTCTTCCATGAAACTCCTATTTTTGTTCTGGAAAATTTGCCTAATAAGATTTTGACATCAAGTTACATTACAGTGCACTCCTCCAAATAATATTCGTAGAATTGCAGTAAAATGGTAGAGACTCTGATACATTTGTTTGTTGGGCATGTTACCTAAAGGAAGAGTGTTATCTGGAACTCTCCACCCTCTAGATGACCGTTAAGTTTCAAAAAACTTCCATGCACTTCAGTATGTAAAATGTTCGTTTTCTGTATGTATCGGTAACAAATCTATTCTATTTGTGATTTATTATTTAGTAATATTCTAAATACTTTTTAAAGAACCCACAAAATGTATGCAACATTTTTTATTTATTACTTTCTAACCAATCAAAAAATTCACTGACAACTTATGTGGATAGTACAACATAGATAGTTTTTTTATATTTTTACGGTATAAGATATATAAAACAATTTTGTATGGTTAGAAATCAAAACGTTAAACCTTAACAAAAGAATTTGTTTGTGTAAAAGTGACAAATAGAGAGTATTCCGCCTTTATTATAGAATCATAAATTAATGTAGCTGAAAATCTGTATTCTTTTGTTTTTTACAATAATAAGGAGGCTCAATGACGAATATTGCCTTATAATAACAATATAGCTTAAAAACGTACATGGAATATGCCAATATAACTTTTTTAAGTAAAATTTGAATTATAAGATCCGTAGGAAATTTGAGGAGACACAAATTTTGAATATACATCTTTACACCAAATGTGGTTATGTAATTTAATTTGTAATATATAAGGATGTTTTTGCTTAATATATAAAACGGGGTTTTATTACTTGTATTTATCCTTATTTTTATAGTTAGAAAAGTATGTATGAGTAATACAGTAACTATACTAAGTAAATCAATCCTTGATCAATACAACGTAATTATAGTTGTAAATGTATATATTTATAGACACATATAATACCTGTAGACACCCAGAAAACAATCTGGAGTTTCTGAGGAACTTTCCCCGATGAATAAAGATTAGTCGCTTTAATCACGAGGTCCCTGACAAAGTATTCTTACTCTTCCTTGGCTTTAATTTAAACCTAGCTCTGGAACTGTTTACACGATCGTATTTAAGACAATACGTAGATAAAACAAAATTACACTTAACGAATGTAATTTAAAACTTTCAGGAAGAGAAAAATCATTATGAATTTTTAATATAATCGATGATTTATATAAATCTTTACATATTGGGTAACACTTTCAAGATGTTTTAAAAATTAATTGAAGTAGAAATTAATGTTTTTATATTGCATAACTTCAAATTCCAGTGATTACATTCCCAAGTACCTTAATAACTAAATTATTTTTAATTAGTATTAAATGGTGCTTTTCACTATTCGATGTCGGTAAAAAGTATATGATATCGGATTTTCTAAATGGATTTGGTACGGGACAATTCAAAAATATTAAAAGACATCTACCATCTTGTAAATATTGCGGTAGGATTATATAAAGTCTCAGACTATAAAGGCTATGCTCCTGTTTCAATAGGGAGTGATTGGCCTTTGAAAGTTAGAGTTTTATAGCTTTCCCCATTGTAAACTAAATATAATTATTTGAAGGAAAGTACCATTAAATAAAACAAGTAAAACAATGAAAAAATGTATGTATGAAGTAGCGAATAAGCAAATTACAATAAATAAATTTATAGCATCACATTCATCCTTTATTTAAGTGAATAAAATAACATTTTGTTTTGAGGTTTTAGTGATTGTACCTCATTTATCAGGAACGAGAATGGAATGAAATTAAAAGTTTTGAACCGGATATTCCCATTCCGTCGTGATCCATCGCACAAATATTACAGTTTGAATTCGATTACAAATAGTTGTTAAATTATTCTTATAAAATAAATGGGTAATGTTAAACTTGTCGCCCTTATATGTTGTACAAAAAAATTTATAAAGAGTCGAAACAGTTATGAAATTTACCCAACGTTTAAATTTAAATAAAAACTATTTTTTTCATTTCTAAATCAGTTGTAAGCAACATATTTTGTAAGTTGACGCTCGTAAAAATCACGCACAAAATTATCGCAAATTCTACGTAACTCTCATAATATGAACACGAGGTCTATTTATCAAGTAAAATACATCAAGTTAAATTTGAATAGGGGAGGTGATTTACGGTATTTAAACCTTGTATAATTATTTCACTCTACCTTATTGTATATACTATTTTTAATGATTAAAAAGAAATATAGTTTCCATCATGGTTGCAGCAGTTGATAGCAGATGTTGAAACTAAATTGTCGCTTGGTCGCAAAGTTTTGTAGCTGAAAGTTTTGTTAAAGTTTACCTGTTACGAAAACTAGGTAAAATACTGCTACTGCTCATATTTAACTTTACCTCTAAAATTATTCTGATCAGATGATAAAGTTTAATCATTGTTTTTCAGCGGAGGTAGAAATTTGATTTTAAAATGTCACTTTCATTGTTTCAAGTTTAATTTTTAGATATCAAGGTAAATAATGAAACTACTAGAAAAAAGTAAATAAAAATAATAGATATAATGAATAAAAAAATTAACCTCAAAAGAAAAAAAACCAAAAGAAAAAAGTTTTTGGGTTTTTTTATTGCAAAATCTTCTACAGCAATAAATGTAAGTTGAATGATTAGTGTAAAGCTATATAATGATTGGATAAAATAGTGACTGTTTTTATATTTAGTAGGCCTAATTTACAGTTTTTTTTTTAATATAAAAGGTGTTCACTTTCATGTGAAATATGGATTTTTTGTAAATTATTTCGCTGTGTGAGTATGAAATATGTGTCTGTATTTATATGAACGTATTTAAAAAAAGGCAACCTATTCAGTTTGTTAACAAGTGACACGAACAAACTTTTCCATAATATTTTTTATAAAACCTTCAGTATCTCATTTCTTACATTCAGATCGCAAATGAATGAGAAATCTAATATTTTTTTGTTAAAATAATCTCATTTATTTATAAAGCTGCCATAACGAATTTAGTATTCAGCGTCATTAAAATTAAATATACTTTCTAAGTATTAATACCAAAACCGGTTATTCCTCAAAAGTAACTGTCCAATCCATTAACACCATATCTTTTGGAAGGCATGATTAATTTGACTGTAAATTCTCTGATTATTCAGGGTATTAATAATGCAGTTCTCAATGCAACCAACGTCAGTAACAATAAGATTACCACTGGAAGGGGCTACGTGAGGTTAAGTAAGCCCACCGCTCTCGTACTTGGAGGATTTGAGATGGTTACGTTGTCTACGTGTAGAACAGCGCCTATTATTTTATATTTTTTATCTCTTATTGGTTTTCTTTGCTTACTACCCTAAATTTAGTTTAGATTTCTGGCAATGAATAAAAATATGGTAATTCCAGAGGTCTTAATTTTGGCCTTCCATTGGCTGGAATTATCTCATAAACGGTAATATCTAGCGCGAGATCCCGAGCGCTGCGCTGCGGTTTATTGAAGATAAATTCAGTATTTGTGACAGAAAACGGTAGAGCGTTGCGGACTGACATTGATATATTAAAATGTGATAACTACATTCGAATGGTTTACCGCAGCAGGAAACTAGTATGATGCAATAGAAACTTCAATAATCACTCTTACTAAAGTACATATTTATATCATACTCTTATATTATCGTCTAAACTACATAAATATCATTGAACTAATCCCTAACCATCTCCCAGCAAATAATTATGTAGCCTATTTCCTATTTCTCTTGAATATGACAGTAACTGATTAAAAAACAGATTTTCCTTTTGATAACACGATACTGTTTCATGCTATATAAACGAAATATTGTTATATACTGGTATATAAAAGATGTTTCAAATAATAAATCTTTGTTACGAATATATTAAAATCGATTTTAGGAATTATACGTAACAGCCGTGTTTGTAAAACAATAATGAAAGATTGCCGTGCCTTATGTGTGATTTATTAAAATGACACATGCTAAGCCATCAATTCACGCATGACAGTTTGGATAATTAAAATGTCATGACTTTTATCTCACACGTGTGTACTTAGGAATGGTATTAATTTTTGGGTGGTTAATTCGATAAATTCAGCCATTGCTGCTAATGAAAAGAAAGGGGTTTGTACTACTAAAAGTTTTAATGAAAACAAATAAATACATATATCTAAGATATATATTTATCATTGGATACTATATCAAAATATGTGCAAATCTCTGAAACTATTAGCTATTTTTAACACCTGTACATAATATATATATATATATATATATATATATAAAAATCGAAAAATAAATTAAGTTACTATAATAAAATGGAAAGGCAACGCGTATTATAATAACATGTAAGTGTTGTAAATAATACTGACAAAAAATAAAAGAAATTAAACACAAATATTAGTGTTTTGTTGTAGTACACATAAGTTAAAAATATATTGTACAGATTAGTGAAATAATAATTCAATCAATCTGTACTAGTATTTTAGAGAATTGTAATTTATGAAAATAGAAGAGGAACATCAAAATTTGTGTATTGGAGTCAAAGATCTGTGAAGGTTCATATTCATTCTGTATATTTGTCAGTTATGTAGGTTAAAATACGTAGAAATATGCGCGTTCATATTGAATTTATTAGATTAGGTACACATATAGGTATGAGGTCAGACGTCTGTTTTAAAACAGAAAATTGTAGGAGTGTGTACAATTCCGAGGGTACTCTGATCATTCGACTATTAGAAATCTCAAGATTACTCAATTTTAATACTACGCGGAATAAATAATGGCTATAATGCTATAATAGCTACTACGTTATTGTTTTGGATATCTTTGTTTATAAACATTCTCACGTATTAAACGTTTGTTAGTTATAAAGTTAAATCTACAAAATGGGTTTATGAAATTTTAAAAAGGTATCGGTAAGAAAAGTTTAATAGTTATATTTAATACTTGTAAATAGCTAATTGCATTATATAGACACAGTTGTATTTTGTTGCTATTAATACCATTAGGGAACAAATAGTGTTTTAAACTGTGCTAATATATACCAGAAGAATAACTAATTATAGAATAACCAGGTTTTAAGTGTTTATTGAAAATGCAAAATTACTATGGTACAGATAAATATTACGAAAGGGAAAGTGGAAGAAACAGTCCAATTAAATTGCAAATAAAATTGTAAAATAAAATCTTATATGTTTTGTTTAAGGACAAATGTTTTATATTTCTTTCACTATTCCGGAGCCAAACATGCAGAGTGCTGTTTCTCACCATCTTTATGGTAAATTTTAGTAATTTTAATCAAACTGCGACGCTGAAATTATCTTCGTCTGACTTTTTTGAAAAAAAAAAAAAAAAAAAAAATATATATATATATATATATATATATATATATATATTTTTTTTTTTTTTTTTTTTTTTTCAAAAAAGTCAGACGAAGATAATTTCAGCGTCGCAGTTTGATTAAAATTACTAAAATTTACCATAAAGATGGTGAGATATATATACTCTGTTACAATGAGTTTCTGGGCATCAAGGGATCAAAGGAAGGGCAAACTCAACAAGCAAGCTCATTGTTTAGAACAACTCATGCTTAACTAACCAAACATACGCTGCAATACGTAGAAGTCACCCAATGTATTTCTGACCAGCGGAATATCTTTACCATTTAATTTGAAAAAAAAGTAAAATAATTAGTTACTATTGAAGCTGGGAATATTTCAGTTCTGTCGATTTCCCCCCTGAACGATATCTTGACTACTAACTGAGCTACAGACAATTAAATTGTGCAAGAAGCCTCGTTTCTACATGGGCCATACTGAGTTAAATTATGGTGTATGCCATTAGCTGTGATTTCGCTATGCGATAACGCAGTATGGAAATTGTTTATACAATAAGAGTCAATATTAAAAGTCAGTAACAGTACATGATTTCAGTATAATCTTGTGTTTAAGTATCCTCTTTACCTCACCGAAACCTGTATTATTTCATTACTGCTATGCAATTTAACTCTATCAACAAAAATGGATGTGAACGCATCATGTATTAAAATGTATTATATTATGTCTTGAGAAATATCATATGTAAAACTGTGTATAAAACTTTATTTCTGAATAACATGCATTCTAGTATACATTCTTCTACAGAAGAAAGAATGAGTTTTATGATAGTGTATAAAAGCTATGGATATTTTCTGAGCATAATTGAATACTATCACTGAGTAGGCTGACACAATTTATCTCTAGGGGGATGTAAACGATTCTTTCCTGTATGATGACTGCCTGTTCATCTGTGTACAAGATATTTGAAAAATGAAGTGACTTGAATATTTTTGTGCATCCTCAGTGAAGTCTGTTACGCGACACATGGTCAGGCGCATTACTATTTTGTTAGTAAAACAAACAGAGATACCTATTCATTATAAGATAGAAATATTTCACAATTTCAAATCAATATTACGATAGCTCAAGACTTACTAAAAGCCTTATTAAATTTTATACCAGTATAAATCTGTGTAATTAATTAAAATTTTTCAAATGTCAAAGATATGTAATCAGTACAATATTATTTGATCTATGCCATCAAAGTATTGCTTTAGTTACATTGGATTTCATATAACATTTAAACATTTTATGATTAACCTGTCTGTTTAAAAATCTCAACGAGGGATTCTAAGCATCAGTATAATGAGATCGGCATTAGATAGAATTCACACGCTTGTAAAAAACACCTCTACTAACTGTGCTTTCTAAAATTATTTTTGTCAAAGTTTTTATTCATTTACTCATCTTCCGTTCCGTTTTAGAATATTCAGAAAAGAAAACTTTGACACCTTTTGGTACAATAATTAACCTTATGACTGATAATAATTAAGGAATCACAAAGTAATATTAAACATATATACCGTGTCTGTAATACTTATTATACTTTAACAAATATAAATATTGGCTATAAATAATAATAAATATAAATAATAAATAAATTCTTAATAAATAATTTTAAAAATTATCTAACAATGTATATAAAATGTTTAGGCTACAGAGTAATAAAAAACAACAATTTAAATTCTGGGAGTCAGGTATCTGAAGGACATAACGTGGCATATATTTCGTGCAATGTACTTTTTGAATATAAGTTACATTTTTATTAATTTAAAGACTCCTCCTAAATTTCAAAACACCTGCACAGAAATAAACTTACCTGTATATAAGGGACATCGTAGGACCTGACAGAACGTGACGGAAGTCTTATCGAGCAATAGAAAAAAGTCACCTCAGCACATATGTGATGGTATCTTACTGAAAAGTGCCATACGATTTGTGTAGAATGGAGGTTTTGTTGTTTTATTTCTCGTTTTATTACTATAAACATACAATGAAACATTAGAACTTAATTTTTCCCCTAATTTTGAGGTTTTCACCTTAAAAAAATCAATAGAGTTCATTGTTCGACAGAGTAATGAGTAACCAACAAAATACTTTCAAATAAACGCAATAATTCTTCAAAAGTCACGTTTATTCCAAGAATTGGTGCGAAGACATACAAAGAGACGTTACGATTGTCCGTACTTATTATGCATTTCTTGGGTCCTTAATAAGTATATAATAGCTGATTTTAGCATAATATATTGCATACATCGCTTATTGAAAGAGTAGTATGTGGGGTTATGCTATTAAATTGAAAAGTAAGGAGTGCGTTGTGGTGTAATGTTGGATAACGAAGGGAGAGGTGAAAAATTTCTAATGAATGAAGACTCTGAAAGTTCTTTCGGTCTGTTACCTAGAATTTTCGATGGAGTTTTATCGGGGACTTTGACTCAACATTTGAAACACTGGTATGAAATTGTTAGACGTTGTACACACACGGGAATTAAACACGGTACAATGTTTGAGAATAAGGTTTGATTATATTGCCCTGACTTAATTGTTATTGTGTCCATACATAAATTAAGTATTTATACAATAGCATGTATAACGCTGCTGTATATACCTTTAAATAAAATTAACATTATTGTGCAACATCAAGGATAGCGAGAAAAATTTCCTCTCCTTTTGATGTTGTAGGAAAATAAACAAGAATATGCACAGCAAATGTACAATTGACCCATATTCTCGAAACTGAGTTCGTTGTTGTTTTGATATGTAAATCTAGTCAGGCTAGTCACAATTTGCATATTGTTTATGCAGAATAGAAGACCTCCTTATGATGAGAGGTTGAATTTACTAAATTACTTGTAATGAATAATTAAGTTATCTAACGCGTGTTTTGACCGAGACTCCTTCTTGATATCCTCTTTCTTGCACGTGGTACCTTGTATTAAAATGAAGTTGTAACAAATAATATATTTATAACATATTTTAAACGTCTTTACTAGGTGTACGGGTTACTAGGATCCCAATTCCAATCTCAAGGTATAAAAGGCTATTACGTGTCTACACAGATAGACGATTAGGCAGTTTAATAATGGTTATGAGTTATAAAATACTATTATTACAGCTATATTTGTATGAATTTTTATTTATAAAAATAGAAAGTACTTGAAAATATTGAATACAAAATTAAATTTGGCATTCAAACTCTGTAAAAATTTGCCAGTTTTTTTGCCCATATCACCAATATTTAGTATATATTTAGAAATTATATGTATAATTAGAAATTCCAAAACTTATATGTTTATAAAAGTATAATAAACCGTGTGTAAAACACACTCATGAATAAAATATTATATAAATAAAAAAAAGAGATGAGATTAATTCAGAATATTGTACGTAGTGGCGCATATGTCAGTTTCCCCTGAAGAGACATTTAAGGTGTTTATAGGTTAATTGAATAAAACAGTTTTAGGCCAGAAAACAAATTCATTATAAAAATGAATTACTTACATATTAATAAACAATGTTGTAGCAGTTGTTCGAAATATCCACTTTGATTTTGTATACACTTCATACAACGACTGAGAACAGAATCACAAATGTTTTGCAATAAAGTTTTATCGTTATTAATAAGTTCAAACGTATTTCTAAATGGGTTTCTGAGTTCGTTAAGATTTTGCTGATCACATGGGGTCAGGTCTGGTGGGCGCGCAGACCACGGCCCAATTATACCACGGCAACCAATCCATTCTTTAAATTTGTTATTTAAAAAATCTCGAAATGTGCTGGGCACTATCATTTTGCCAGATGAGCGAATAAATATTGAAAACAGAATTGTTTCTGAGCTCGGGATCTTCTACTTCTTGCAGCAATCGTAAGTAACTTTCTGAGTTAACCCCATACTATAACATGAGGCACGTTGAGTTCTGCTTGGATTACGTTATGAGGATTTACATCCAACCAGTACACGCAGTAATGCCGATTAACGCGTCCATTTAGTTTGACACGTGCCTCATCACACCACAACATTGATCGCAAGAAATTTGAATCAAACCTCTGAGTGGATAATTATTGTCTCACAGAATTCCAATCGCCTAACGGAATCATCCTCGTGAAGTGCTTAGAGTAAAGAATTAAATTAAATTAAATTAACTAAGGCTTAAATTTTAATTGCTTTAACATTCTTTGTACGTTTCGTATTGATATTTCTAGTTCAGCAGATGCCTTACGAGTCGATTTACCGGGAATGGCTACAAAAGTTTGAGCAGCTGTCTGATGGTTTTCTTCGTTACAAATTGATCATGGACGACCACACTTCGGAGCATTTAAAACGCCTCCTTTATTTTCAAGTTTCTTTTTCTGCATATACTGTCGAGTGGGTATTGCAACACATTTTTGATTATATATAGATGTTTACCACTTAAATCCTCAACTATTGTAGTAATATTTATATTATGCTTCCACCACAACTGAAGGATGTAAACTCGTTTTTGGGTTTTAAACGTTTTAAAAACACACACAAACAAATAACAGATGAAAATATAGTCACTTTACAACCAGCCACTGGAACAAACAACAATGCGCTTGCTCAGTATTGCTGCCTACTTAACATTATTACAAACCTATTGTAACGAAATATCACAATTTATGGGGGAAATGACGTATGCGTCACCCTGTATTATAACAAGTAAACTTTAATATCTCCTACGAAAGAAATCGTTTTAAAGGAAGTAAGTATATCAGGTTTTCGTTCAGATTCACAGTTTAGCAAAATACGAATATGTTATAAACTCCGATCTTTACGTTAAATTCCCAAAACTATAAGACTGATATTTCAATGAGGTACGATCTTTAGTTTAATTTAATATAATTTTTAAAGAAATTAAAATTAAGAATATTGGGATGATATTTAATAACTAAACCTGGTTTTATTTATAAATGAGATAAAATAGTAAAGAAATGCCATGATGAAATAATGGGTTTGAAACATATGAAGTACTCTCATTGACCGAGACAATGTGATGGGATAAACTCTATTACGTTTTGTTAGTATGCTGTGATGCAGCTTGTAACTGTACTTTATTCCATATAAAGTTATTACAAAAGACATAAATAAATTTAAAAAACGGTACCTGTAAACACTGACTCGTTATTTGTTTATATACAAAAAATAAAACTCTTCGTTAATTCTCACATTTAAATATAGCACCAAAGTCTTACGTATTAGTGTATTGCTCCCGATAGGTGTCAAAGAACGAAATGTGGTTTATGTTTTTCTGTACATACGATAAATTTTGAAAGAGATGACCTATAGGATTTAAATTTCAGGGGTTATCGTCCTCATAGTTACAATTACCCACTACAAAGTTTAATTGGCTGAGAAATTAGCGTAGTCTCTATTTAATAATAAAACAGTTTTGGTATGTGTTTGTCTGTATACACAATACCTTTTAGGTCAATTAATTTGGAGAGTTGAAACGCAGTTTCAAACTACACCTTTGCTGCCTTTATATGGAATTTTCGCCAGAATGTTGACCTGTGTGGTAAGTGCGAAGCTTCATGCGCTGACTCGAATTATAGCTTGGTTAGTTATGTGGTCAGAACATGTAATCCCATGTCTATTACTTTCCTCTTTACCAACATTTCTACCACTTCAATACATTTTGAACTTATAACATAAATAATTTGCTTACTAACTCTGGTTCTGGCTATTGAATCACATTTAATGATTAGCCAAGTCAGTTAAAATTCGTTCCTATATTAAAATACAGTTCGACAATGATACTGAATAAAATATTTCTCAGGCTATTTATACAAATAATCTACTATACTTTTACTTCTAAATGTATGTTCAATTAAAAATAAAATATATATACAGGTTTTCATATTTTAATAAAATTGATAATATCTTGTAAACCATAAGAGACAAAACAATTTGAAATGGAAAACATTTTCTTATTTTATCATAAACATTTATTTAATATTTGAAGTTTAATTTTAATTTTCAATTTTATAACTTTATTTTACTTTGCTTTCATATAAAAACATTAACATTACATATATTCTTTAATAATTTTCAACATCAGACAACCAGAAACAGGCATTGTTAGAAATATTAGTAGAGCTGTGGGAAAATAAAGGACGTTTCTGAATAGCATGTGGTAAGATATCTCAAAGACCATTTTGTTTAAAGACTGTAAATTTTTCATCGTGTACACAAAATTGTTTCTGGATGATTGCCTATCTGTTCACAGGAAGTATAGATACAAAGAGCGTGCAGCAGTGAAGCCTGTTACGTGATTCAAGATGTGAAGTACTCCTGCCTTGTAGTCGGATAGATAGACAAAGTGGTTCAGATAATTGTTTTGTTCAAAATGTATTATAATTATTATAATATAACACAAATTTATAGTGGTATATTATATAAATTCCACATTGGAAAACATATCTACTTACACAACGTTTGATGTAAAGTTACATAATAGCTTAAAACCACAAAATATACTCAAGTAAACACACTCAATTTCTTACAATTATGTTTGAAATGGGTAAATATACAAATAATGGTTTTTATATTTTCCATGCCTTGTTTATTGAACTTCCTGTTAATAAATAAAATCTATCAAAATACAAACTAAATTACAACCAGATTAAGTTCTCCAAGAAATAAGCTAAGGGAAAACTGTACCATATCTACCGCAAATCGCTCTATTAAACTGATTTAAAAAGTGTATTTTCGAGGCAAGAAATATTATTTGCTGAGTGATAGTCCCTCAAGTATTATACAGTGGAATAAAATTATTCTATTGGTTAATTTAATTTATGTTTAAACATTATTAATAAAAATGAATCCTAGGTAGCACTTATGTGTAACTTTTTCTTTGTACGAGATAGGTACTAGTTATATTTACTTACAAAATTAGGTTTTATTATATTATTTACAATTTATAATTTATACATATGAGAAATAAGTTTTTAATTTACCGAAGTGATATTTTGACACATGTACTCATTTCCCGGTGTAAACATGTATCGGAAACTAAATTAATTAAGTTAACACCAATATTTGAAGCATCATGTAATATCTAGAACAATGATCATGTTTATACCATAAACAATAACATTTGACTAAAGTAACCATGTATTTCCCTTGACCACAATAGTTTCACACGAAAAATACACAGTTCTATAAAATTCATTAATTATATTGAAAACATGTTGGATACATAAAAATATATAACATACACCCTGCTATAGACCAATTAGATCTTCTTCTTGTTGTCCTCTCTAAACGTGATGTATTTGTTGGATTATGGTAAAATATTATCAAACTCAACTTCCATAACAGAGAAAATAATACATCAGAAGGAATTATCTCGTTGGGGTAACATTTTGATTGACGTATTCGTACCTTACAAATTTACGTTAATAGTTTTAATGGATTATTGGATAACTCAATAAACTCTATTTTCCAGTGTTGAAAAGCATAGGTTTGGAAAGAAATGTTGTAAATCACTAAATCAACTTGTACACCCCATTTCTTCTACTCTGTCGATGCTTTCAATTTAGTTTAAGTCAAATAGTAAAGGACAAGTAAAAAAGAGCTTATTTTATTATTTTAGAGCTTATTATTTTAATATCTTACTGTTCCTCATTTCTTTTACAGTATGTAGCAGTCCAATCCACCTCAAATAATAATATTCTCCATCAATACGTTGATTTGTGAAACGATTGTAAATATTAGTTCCCAGAAGACCTAGTCATTTTATTTAACCTTATCTATATCAGTTATTGCAGATTCTAGTCTGATTATATTTAACTGGTTTTAAATAGAAACAAATATAGTCTGTCAAAAGCTGAGATTAGATTAAAGTGAATTTGTTATTCACTGTACCAGACTTAAAATTACGTGTTTGATAAAACTCATCTTCACATACATGGCCTGATATCCCTACCATGCCAGTATGACAGATTCTAGTGCTATGGCAATTAAATAGTTTTTTATTTGATTGATGTACAAGACCATCTGACTTAAGAACTAAGTTTTTGAATATGACACATTTATATTCAAACATTTACTCAGTTATAAACATGATAATACAAATTAGAAGTACGGCAAACTACGTGGCATAAGAGGCTTCGCTGAGATTGCATGAAAATGGTATATATAGCTCATTTCATTATCGCGAATGGTTCTTCATAGAAATGAAATGAAATATGCCTTTATTCAAGAGGCGGAGTTAGGGCTATTTAGCCCTCTCTACCACTCAACCTCACATAATATACAGATATATATATATATATATATATATACATATTTACATTTAATGACCTTAAAACTATAACAAATTCCATTTTAAATTTAAATTTAACCAAAATATATACTACTATGTAATAATTAAAAATCAAATTTATCAGCTGAATATGTAGAAAATTTTCAAACAAAGATAAATTAAAACTTAAATTAACAATTTACTTTTTAAATAGTACAGTCTTTTTATTATAGAACTCATTCTTTAAAGTCTACAGATGAAATTGTTTAAATAGATTTTGCCACGTGATACATTCAGATTTGTGTTACTTAATTTGGATTTCATATCAGTATTGAAATAATACAAATGTACATACTAAGTAACCATAAAATGATATGGTTTGTGTTGAGATAGTTAGGCTACATGTGTTATCATGTCACACGCTTAATCTCTTATGGGTGTATTAAGTTTGCTTACAAATTTATTTTTAATATTTTCTCATTGCAATCATGGTTAAACATAAGACCAATGTAATAATATTTGCTAACGCTCAGCCAAGTCCCTTTAAGAGGCATACACCATTAATTATCTGTTCCTTGTATAGATATACAGTTTCATGCTACGTACTTTCTACTCTATAGGTTAGTTACTTCTTGATATATCAAATTCATTAACGCACAGCCATATTATTTTTATTGTTTTACCCTTATATCGATCTCTAAAAACGTCCAATATAGTGCGTTAATTGTCTAATGGTACTTTTTTATTGCGTAATATTACTCGAGTACACATAAATGATTTTGTGAAAATATTTTAACAACCTTTAATTTAATTAATAATACATTTTTCATTTGGTTTCATTTAGTTTGGAAAATATAACTACTGCCTAAATAATATATTTAAAAATCCAAATAAAAAAAGTAATACATATTTGTTTTACCTTCAAAGTACTATGATAATAGATATTCAGTATCATAAATGGCTCTTTTAAAACTATAGTAAAAATAAATATCATTCTTGATGACGTTTCATTTTTACAAACTTATATTATAATACATCGATTGGTCTGAAATTAATTATTTCTCATAGATTTTTGTTTTGGGAAAATTTAGAACCAAAACTTTTGACTTTTTTACTAGCACATAAAACTAATAATTTACCAAACTATGTGATGGCCTAACTTATATTCAGTTACTTTTGTAGATTTACAAAAGTTAACTTTTAAGCTTTCCCTCAATATACATATTTATTGTAAAAGTTTATTTTAGTAAATATTATTCAACCTGAAATGAATTGCACAACTAAGCATTCTAGCACTAATAATTGCTCTATTTTGTCAAATATAAAGACACAAACCAATTGAAATTATCAATGGGTAAGAATGGGTGTAAAAAAACTAATTCACTCGTTTTAACTTGGTTTAGATTTTATAGACCTAATAAGACATGTAGAGTTTTAGGAAAGTGTAAGGGGAGAATGCGAGAAACTGGTCTTGATGATTTTTGATACAGTTGAACTGGAAGTCAACTGGAAATCCAATCATCATAAATGTTTTATGTATTTCAAAATGTGTCATTCTACTTAAATAGACGAGTTCATAAATTTTTCTCTAGTTATTTGAGAGTTGTCAATTATTCTGTGTATTAAAAATGTGGTTAAAAGTGTTTGGTGAAATAAAAGTTAAAATGCTATGGAAATCCATTTTGACAACCATTAACAACTTGGCTTGTACTTGACCACTATCAGTGAACCACTATTTCTGTATGTTAGTGATCGAGATTTCAAACTATTCAGTTTACCGTTCCGCTGTACTTGAAACGGTCTGTACGCTGAAAAGATGCTAGTAGCACTTGCTCTAATCTACAGTGGTGTAACATGACACGCAATTACTTGCACTGTTTACTTCTCATAAATGCAGTGCTGCTCTCTGTTGAGATTTGCTGAAGAAGGTTCTCAAACCATTAAGATATTCATAGTAGTTTGTTTTAGTAGTTCGTAAAAAATAAAACAAGGCGGAAAATAATACAAACAGTGTCTTAGTGAACTATTTATATAGATTCATAGTTTTCTCTCCTCACCCACCTCCCACCCATTCCCTACCTGTTTGTGTGTAGGGTTAGTATGCGTCAAAACAGCCTAGCGTCAATAAGTGACATTTTGCCTTACACACTATTTTAAGATGGCTGTAGGTCTTATAACATAATACAGTTATATACGATTCTAATGAGTGATTCTAATTTAACTTTACAGCTCGTGGACCTGCTAAGTCAAAATACATTATCAACAGATGCCAGTTACAACAAACATTTCTCTAGAGAAATGTTCACACTACCTAAATAAGAAAAAATATCAACAGAGAATGCTTACAACCACCATTGTAATATATTCATATTATTAATTAAGTGTATAGTAACAACTATCAGCATTAACTACTAACAGTAACTGTATATTGCAGCTACTAAAAGAAAGGATTATGTAAATATTAATTAACTACTACACTGCTCTATTTAATTCGTTAAAACTATATGCAACTAAATAAACAGTCCTATTTGAGCAATATAAGTAAATGTCTTTTAATTTAATCAGTTTGAATATAATCTAATAAGCAATTTAATAATATAAAACAGTTATTAGTGAAATTATGCAATTGGAGGTTTTAGCTCAAATATCTCTGTTATAATTCCATTAAAAGTTGAAATTATTATTATTATAAACTGAAAAGATCCTTTGCCATAAACTGTAATTATTATATTATAAAAATTTACAACCAACAAGTACAAGAAATAGCCACTGTCAAGGTATATTTTGATATAAATATATTGTTCATCTGAGAGTTTAAAAATTTTAATCATATTCGTAAACATTATTTTTGTACGTAAATAATTTTTTAAATATTAAAATATTTCCGCTCCAGAAAAACCAATAAAAACCAAAACCTGCATCATAGTAACTTGCTTTCTTCAAAACCCTTCTTTGTGATAACTAAAGGTAGCCTACTATAGGTAAGAAAACGTAAACACATCTTTCAATTCAACTATCTATTCAATTCATCCATCGTCAATATCAGACTTTAAACCAAGAACAAATTACAGAGAAACCACCTCAAGATATATACGTCACATAGCTTGGCTCATAAACTACCCCAAACTCTTAAACAATTTTGGATACTGGGATCCACAAAACAGAGTCTTTGTAATCGACTAGTATTTTGAAATTAGCATTCATTAGACCCTTCCTCAATCTCAAGAACACTATCACCTCCAGAAGCTTGCACCACCTTCAATAATTTCAAACACTTCAGTCTCTGTCACCAACTATCCATATTATCAGTAAACCCTCCAGGCCTGCAAATATACTTACTCAATATATCGTCAATCTGACTTTTGATATGATAACCTCACCTTGTGTTCGTCGAAATCTGTAAAACTTCATATTTTAACAGAAAATATTGACTTTTAATCTGTTAGCTTCCAATACTTTAAAGCAACTTTGACTAAAATTACTATTCCAGCTATTCTTCACATCTGTCCTTTATATACTTTATGAAAACTTTCATTAAAATTCTAAAACTGCCATTCCTTGGGATATTGTGAGAAATTCTTACCTCTGTGATCAGCGAACTCTAGTAAAAGGTATTTTTAAATGGTTTGGAATGTATATAATGCCCATTTTCATACATTTTTTAGTCATTATTCCATGGAGTCCATCGGCTTCCTTCAACGTTCCAAAATTGTATAACATTACACAATTCACGCACCCATTTTATCAGTGAGATTTTTCACGCATTACATAATATTATATAATTTAACATAATGTTATAATTGAAAGATATGTTACTTTTATCGTTTATAAATAGGAAAACTTTGACAGGAGAGATTTTACAGATAAAATTTTGTTATTCACATTTTATAATCATTTCAGCTACATTCAAGTTACACATATAAGCCCGTTATTTGAAATTAAATTTCTAATGTTATTCTTTTTTTTACGGATACTGTTGTTATAAAAGCCCACCAGCAAGGCTTTGTGGTTTATTTTAGTTTATGTTGCAATGTACTAATGGTTTATGTCGCTCTTATAGTCTGTGTTATTATATATCTAACTGATATCTTTATGAATACAATCAGCCTTAACGAATAATGGATGTACATGTCACAAACAATAGCATTTAAAGTGATCACATAAATAAAATTCTTAAAATATTTCATTTAATCTATAATATCGCAACAAAAATTATTCGTAAAAGTGCATAAGTATATTTTGTACAGATAACGCATACTCAAAATCTCTTTGATACAAACCAAAAACCTAATACGGCAAAATAAAATGATGTAATCGCATTATTGTTGAAAAAATATAACTAATCGAATATTATTGAACCATATGCAGTGTAGTTGAATGTAGACCCTATTATAGTGAAATGTGTACACTACGGATGCAAGTTATACGGGATTTTTACTAGGGGCTTGCAATAATCGAGCTGAACGTCTGCAATGAATGATTGGAGAACAAACACATACTTGTTGTTTGCTCTCATTCTCTTGTGGAAGCCGTAATTATCCTGAGGGGACGTTGTTCTTGTTAAGGGGTGTGATTTTTTTAATAGCGCTAATTAAAGTGAATTTTTAATTTCTTCCTGAGCTACCTGTAACGTAAACTACATTGCTTTCACATTCATTATGGCATCTCAAATAAAAAAAAAAAAAAAAAAAAAAAACTGTTAGATGTATGATATGATTCGAAAAGACTTTTTCATGAATTTAGAGATCTATTAATATTGTGAAATTAATTAAATGTGTCATATAACTAAATTACAGAAAAATGCATAATTATTGAAAAGGCTTCTTACATTTCTTTTTGTACAAAAGACCTCAAAACCTTTACTACCCTCATATTGAAATGTAAGTTTATGTGTAAGAACAAAAGTAACCCAATAACGATAATACATTATTGTAGGTTCTCCTTTAAAATATTTAATAGCTGAAATATTTATACTCTTTTTAAAGATTTTAAACTTATACTGTAAGACCTAAAAGAATATTATTTATAATGAAAAAATAATTGTTTGCCTTTAAATTCAAAACACCTTTTCAATTTTCTTTATTCTATATGATTCGGCATGCCAGTTTAGGAAAGAATGCATTGGCCAAAATATATAGAACTTTATATATATATATATATATATATATATATATATATATATATATATATATATATAATAATGAGCGAGCTATGTACCGAGACTGAATTGCTTTAGCATCTAAGGGTCATGATTGAAAATATATTATGTAAAAATCTCCCACTATTCCAATATATTATCTTGAGTGTTATTGCAACAAGCAGATTTGCGATTGCAAAATGCACCAGTTTTTTAAATAGAAAAATTAGTATATAGAATATAGTTTAATTAGAACATAGGCTTATAAATGTAATGAAATCATGGCGTTAGTTTGCTGGCATTGCAGATTAAATGCTTGTATTTTTCATTCATACTTTAGTATAAGGTAAAACCTCTTTTATATATAAATATATATTAATAATATTTATGTCATGATGGATATTTATCGAATTTCAACAATTTAATTCATTATTGCTACTAAGTACAGTGTTAAAACGTCTGATTGCTTTATTTTGTTGCTTAATAAACATTAGACGAACTCCAGTAGGTGATAATGCCTATGTAAAGTTTAATTAATTATAGAATTAATTGTTTAGTACATTATGCTTCTTAACATTTGAAAGCGTCTTTGAACATTGTGCGGCATTGTCTTTGGAAAAACGTTTTCACAAATTAAAATGGTTACTTACAGTTAACTCCTTTAGGTTACAAAGTATAAATACGCACTACTATCTCAGCTTGAGCAAAGCATATCCCTCGTAAGACTCGACAAATTTCATTTATCTCTGTCCGTATGTTTGTCTGTCTTTCTGCGCGCACGATATCTCGAAAACAAACTGATCTATAGACTTGACATTACGCATAAAGCTTTATATATATGAGCAATTTAATTATCTTCCTGATCTTCCTGAAGTCCTATTCGATGTGAAAATCAACGTAACAAGAAAAGAATATATCATGTGGTAACATTAAATTGAACTATTATTTTTCTTTATTGATTGCGTATTATAATGTTCTGAGTATTAACTACGGTACCTGTAAAGGAAATATAATTTCTAGAATGGTGAACCTGTGGATAGCAAATGGCATTTTCACTCCTGATATGAAAGTTTTCAGCAGAAAGTTAGACAGAAGTTCAGAATCTGTTACCAAAGACCGGGTGAAGTCCTGACATCCACTAGTAATGAACTTTGCTTCTAAACTTCCTAATGAAAAGATCTATCATCTTCTTTGTTATTTAAATAACTTCATTACGATATTATATAAAAGACATTTATATACCTCAATAACTAGAGGCGTAGAGCTTATCATCGTGTTTGCTTTGCACAGTGTGCCTTTTGATATTGTGGGTTGAAAGTAGTTTACAATATCTACATATCATAAAGAGCTTCAAATGAAAGTATTTAGCCAATGAAGTATGTTGAATTTCAGATTTATATACAATTTAAATGTATTTAAAAAAGTTTAATCGAACAATTTATGACTGAAATTAATACTACACGTCACAGCAAGTGTTGCGTAATAGATTTTGCTAAATTTACATGCAAAAGTTTAGGTTTTTTTAGGAGAGGCCGATCCTCTTTTAAGCCTTATTCTGCCCGTTCTCATTGGTTCCTGGTCTGTGCGTTTATCTATTCAAACATAGTAAGGGAGTGAGTCGATAAAATATAAAGTTGATAGTACTGATAATCTACGGCCACCAGCATGATTTGAACCTGCGATATCTATAAACTCAGAAACAATGTCAGGCGTCTTAGACCACTTAATCATCAACATTCACAAGCATATTACTAATTTCATTAGGGTTCATGTGTACAAGGCAGATGCTAATATGCCATATGTTTGCTTTAAGTTGGTTAAAATATAATTTACCTACATGTTTCATCGTTGCTATTATGGTTATCCATGAGACCAATATGAACATGTTACCTGACGTCCAGTCAAGAGCCACTGAATGGCACGCATCATCATCAATCTTCATATTGCTTATATAAACATGCATTATAATGAAAAGTTTCAAGTTTATACCGTTTCGAGATATTGTGTACAAAGACTTATTTTTAGAAATGAAAATGCTCATCACCTTCGTGTGGTAGCCTTCACTGATGCTCAACAAATAAAATGTTTATAAAATTTATACCTATGTAATGTTGAAGATATTTTTAGCCACAAAGTGAACAATGAGCAGGTCAGGTAGGATATTCTGTTATCAGCTGTCATAATCATGTGAGTAAGTAGACAGTTATGAGTCACGTTATCTTGGTTTAGTTACATCACACCTGTTGTATTGATAGTATTACGCTATATGGATCCACCATTATACAACATTAGGAGAAAGCATAGATACATATCCATAACTAAGTAAAAGATGTACTATTGTACACATCGTTACGGCAGCTTTATTGCATGTGCTAATTACTTGATGTAATAGTTTATAGTACACTCATGACTAAGTATTAACTTTTTTATAAACGTAACGTGGATTCTTACTAACAACTTTTGTAGTTTCTTTTTTATTGTTGAATTATTATAAAGTCAGTATAATATCTTTGAATTTATCTTGTAAACATTAATTTAAATTATTATAGAGATTACTTCGATTTAAATTTCTCATTTAAAATAAAAATATACAGCTTTAGTTAATATATAGAAAGGCAATATTCGTATGAAAAAAACAGAAACTTTAAAATCAATCTAATCTTCATCAAACTTTTACGCCTTTTTTTATTTAGGGAAACAGGCCTTTTGATGACAGATTTAGTGTACTGTAAATTTTATCCATATATATATATATATATATATATATATATATATATATATATATATATATTAAGTCTGTTTATTATTTTAAATGATACTTTCTTTGAATTTGTTTATACTTTCGAAGATGAGACTTCGTTCGGTAAAACGTACATACAAAAAAACTTTAAATAATAACAATTTCCTCAACATTATAAAATATACATTTATATTTAAATGGAAATGAAACACAGACTCTGTCTTCTATAAATAATGATAGATTCCATATTTTTAACTAAAAAGGAAAATAAAATGTTGTATCATTATTAGGAGCTTTAAATATTGCATTTATAGAGTAATGTGTGTCAAAAGGTGAGGCAGTTATTGCTCAGTATTTATAACATTCATTACTAAGCTGCACATAATCCTGTAATAGATTTTGTATTCTAGAACACATTGTAACCTTTACTACCGGTAACATGCGTACGCTATCAGAGTGAGGATCCTGCTACATGAGACGCCCACTCATGTATCGATAGTGGAGTTATCCGTAGTGATAACTTGAGAGCTGAAAACTGAATCCTCCATGCTTTGAATGTTCTCAGGAGTGAGTATCTGCATTAAAAGCTCTCTCTCTCTCTCTCTCTCTCTCTCTCTCTCTCTCTCTCTCTCTCTCTCTCTCTCTCTCTCTGTCTGTCTCTCTAATTATAGTCTAGTATACTATAACACTCGATATTTAAATATCAAATAATAAATACCATGAATGTTTTGGAATGAACATACTGGCAATACGGACAAATACATACAATAAATCAGGCAAGGGGGTTTAATATCCCGCCAAGAGTAGTGTAATCGGTAGTTGACTAACTGCACTCAACCGGTGGAGATTGTAGGTGGTTTATGGTTATTAAAAGAAGTTCTTGAGCCAACTTTGTCACGTAAAACGTAGCAGACGTAATTATTTTACTCCGGAACGATGCGACCTTTGTTTTAGGTTAACTAAATACATTTGTTTTTTGTAAAGGAGACACACATTTTTTTCTGTTTAAATATAAGTGTTCAGCAATATAAATTATTGCTAAGGTTTAAAAAGTAAATTTAAATCGATATATAACTAATTCTTTTCATAAAATTAATGTTATATAAATTGTATATTTAAGGTATTACCGAAAATCGATTTAAAAAAGAAAGGTCAATTGCACTATTTACACGTACTTAAGGTGAAACTTTGTATTTTTCAATAAAGCGTAAAACTTTGTATTAGTTACTCAGGTGATACATTTTCAGTTAGCTTTGATTGCTTATATTTCAGAATCAGGGTTTGTTTGTATATTGCCAAACTGGGGGCTTAAAATAGGAGAAATATTAAATAAACTATTATTGACTATAGCATGAATAGTAAACAGTGGATGACGTAAGATACTATACAGTTTCGTCGCCAGATAAAACCAATTAAACAATAAAATTGGATTTATGTAATGGCAAATACAATATTTGTATAACCCTACTAAGAAAATAAAATGTAGCAGAATACTATTAAGAATTATTAAGAAGTTAATAATAAATGGGAATCTCCATATTTAATTGCCTAACACGTTTACGTGCAGATTATTCCTTCTTTATTACTGAGCTAACTTTAGTATATTCAGAGAAAAAGGAAACTCAAAATTAACTCTTAGATGTCCACGATACTTATGTATTACAATTTAAAAAATTATTAGTACATTTTTTATTGAGCACAAGTAGCTGACAAACCTCTCATTTCTATTAGGCCTAAAATGATTTTTATGCTTGTGTCCGGAAAGGAAGTATATTCAGGATGGGTAAGATTAGAATTAGATACCGTGAGGATGATTCGTATATGTTAGTGATGGTATCATTTCTAGAAATGACTAGGGTTGCCCAGACGTTCTGTAAATGATGGTTTTTGCTAAAACCTGTGTAGGTTCAACTGAAATATTTATTCACTAAACAAAAACCTTGTGCGGGCAGCTTTACTCTGAAAGTACAAAATGAATAATACATAATAATTATTTTTTTGTTTGATTCTTTCTAATGATTTACTTATTTTCATAACATTATGCAAACTCTTCATACTATTTTTCGTTTTAACAATGCACAAACAACTTATTACTTATTACTGAAATTTTACATAAGAGTAGTCATGTTTGATGTTGAACGTGTGGCTAAGACTTTACATAGTGTAACTATCTGCAAGATATTTCGAGGACCACTTCTTCTTTAGACTATATTTTACATGATTTCTACGTGTACAAGCATTATTTAGATCAAGGTGAATGTTTACACATGCTATATGACTGAACTTCATTGAAGTATATCACTCAGTAGATTGGAAGATTTTACCTTCTCGCTGCCTTCTTGGTGATAAAATATCTTTTCAGCCTGATTTCCTCTCTGCCTCCTCGAGAATGAAATGAGCTATAAATTTTAGTTTCACCTCTTTCATGACACCTATTGAGGAGTAATTCTACTATGAAATAATAAATATAACATTTTAATAAGTTGGAAAGAGCTACATTGTTGTTGTTTAATAAAATCGATGGTGAAAGATTGTAACTGTAACGCGACCGATTTGGGGATTAATTGGTATCCGCTGCCACCACCGGATGATTCCGGAAAAAGAAATAAAGTTTGTGCAACAACGATTGAATTTTAAAAACACTGTTTATTAATGGTTAATTTATAAAAATCACACTATTTACATTGGTTAAAAAGGGGAGAGCACTTCTGAATGAGATAAAGTATTGAATTACATTATTGAAAGAATTTAGAAAATTTTATAATAGGGCGACAGAGAGTTACATGTCTACGAGTCTGAGGCCTGAACTAGACTAGCTTCCCAGCACACGCAGGTGCTGACTCTGCATTGTCAGCAGTCTTACTGCTGACCTCCTCAACAGTGCTGTACACTTTACAATTATTATTATGTCTTAAGTTAAATTTTACTAAATGAATGAAATTTGTATATAACCAAATAAAGCATAATTTCTTGAATTATTGTTAATATTGGGTTCGGGTCGTTACATCACCCTCTCCTCTGGAAAAGATGTGTCATAGGATTAAAGTGATGGCACATCTTGAATCTATTACATTCGTATATTAATGACTTATTTGTAACTTTAAAACGTTTTTTTTTTCTTTGAAGTGTTCCCCAAATTATTAATACATATTTCTAATCTAATTTTACATAATCATGATACTATTAAGATTTAGGATTATTACTAATATACAATATTTCTTTTCAGAGTCACAAGCCGGTCAGAGTCTTTTGATTTGTCACTTTAAAGATTTTAAAAATTTTCACATTTTTTTTCACTATTTAATCATGAGGGGGGGTCACCCGAACAAAGGAGGCTTCGTGGATGATCTCTGCTAATGGAGTTCCTTCCTCCACCCTCACTGTCAGTTGGCTCTGGTCTGGGCCGCTTGTGCTCTGAGTTTGTCTTTGCCGCCGACTGGTCGTGCAAAGGCGTCTTATTCTCCTATGACATATAAAAACTACGAGCAGTACACAATTTAAACTTACAACTACATACATGACAATAAAATTATAATTCTTATTTACATTAATGACGACAGGTCGGTTTATATTAGATCCTTGCAATAATGAATTTAGTCCTATTTCTATATGATCATCAATTAGATTCTTTTTTATATCTTTTAGCGTTTCAAAAGTTAAGTTATTGTTTAATAATATAAGAGCGGTTTCATTCGGCTGCAATATGTTTATTTTCGGTATATGAAGGTGCGTAATGTTTCTTTTATAACTATATTCCCTCTGATCCTCGAAAATATTTTACCACTTTTTCCAAAAATATCACACCTTGATATTTGTTTTATGATACCTGAGGTGTTAACAACAACTTCTAAATAATCTTTTGCAATGTCTGTTTTAATTACAGATGTATCATCTTCAATATTTCTAAAACAATTTAATATTACTTTGTAAGGTTCTGCAACACTATAAATCCAATCATTACCATTTTGTAACCAAAACGGTGAATTTACATTCTCAGTTAGAACTCTGTTACACTTTTGAGTTACAGAACTTAATCCCATAAACAGTGAATAGATGCAACCATCGACTGTATGGTGTAATACACTTATTGAATTTGGACAAATGTTAACATAACTGTGCCTACATTGAACATATTCATCTGAGTTGAGAGGTACATAGTACTGCCTATCTTTAGATATCAACAAGTAATCGTGTTCAATTTTCCAAACTAACCAATGTCTTAACCTAGTTTGATAAAGTGGTATCACTTCGATTTTATAGGTTTCAAATTGTCTATCAATTGAGCTTAATGGTACTGTAACAATCAATCTTATGCTAGCTGGGTTAGCTAATGCTTGTGCTGTACAAAGATCATAATACAAAAATATATCTTTATTATTTACAGGAACAATTAGTTTCAAATGAGATGGTATAATCTTTTCAATTTTATTCAACACTTTTGTAAAATCATGTGGATTTAGTAATTTACTGCTTATCTTACCAGAGTATATAAGTTCTAATGCTTGCCTAAACTCTACTACTTTTAGCTTAGCTTCATCAACAGTTTGACCTAAATGTCTTAACATTGTTGTAATTGCCATATGTTTTGCTAAGGACTGATGCATCATTATATTCTGTTCATTAAAGTTCGTTAATGATGTTATTAACCTGTCGTTGGCTGTAGATAACTTAATCATTATTTCATGAATAGCCTTAGTGTTACTTACAATTCTAGAATTAATATCTTTCATCAAAGTTATTTGTGTATGACTCGAACTAACAACTGTACCACTTATTAACTTTAGTTCGTCTACTTTGGTATTTACATGTTCTAAATCTTCACTAGTCGGTACACCAAATAACCACTTTAATGCATAACCTCCTGCATTTATAAGTCCACGCTTATTTCTAGAATGTCCTACAGGTGGCAAAAGTTTTAATAAGTCAGTTATATCACTCTCATATTGTTCGATTCCTTCCTTCACTCTTATATATTCAAACTCGAAGTCTTCATCCCAGACGTTCACACTGATATTTTTAAACTGTTCTAATTCTACACATCTTTCTTTTAATGGTATCAGTTCATCAAGGATTTCTACTAGATCAAAGTCTAAAACGATTCTCCATTCATCTCCGGATATCACAGAGTCTTCTAGCTTCCTAAACACAACTCCTTGGCTCATTTCAGCTGCTTTGACCAACGCAATAATCATTAGTCCTGTAACAAAGGTTATACTTGACATCCATAATCTAACCTTTAATTTATGTTATGCATATCCAATGTTGTTTAACTAACTTCTCCTTATTATAATATAACACAATTGATCTTCTTAAAGTAACTCGATTTGTCCTTTCACTTCTTACAACTTTTTTTTCTTCTGGCCTTCTGTGTTAGTACTCTCATTAATCTCATGTGCTTGTGTGGATATACTCAGACAATTTTTAATCTTCAGGGTACCCTTTTTTGTTTTCTCTCACACAACATTCAAACTCATTTAGCAACATTCGTTTCACATTTTCACTTCTGTCAAACTGATCATTTTCACTTCATTCGATACTGAGTTGTTATCCTACAAGATGAAATTTCAAGAATACACAACAACTTCGGCTTTTTTTCTTAATTCCCTCATGATATAACACTTTACTTCTACATTATTATAGTACAACTTGTATGCTTCTATTTACAACTCAACTTCATAGTCTTCCAGTCTGGACGGCTTCCTCCTTTCCCTGACTGGTCTTTCATTGTTTCCTTCTTGGGCAGGTTGTAATCCACTCGGTCCGGCTTGCTCTGCTGCTTGGCTTGGTACTGTTGGATCTTCAACCTCCTCTTCTGCATCACTTGCTTCTTCTTCGAGGCTTACTCCTCTTCTTGCTTCCTTGCTAGGAACTTCTAGTGCTTCTTCATTTTCATTCCCATGGAATTCTTCTACGCTGTCTTCGCTTTCTTCTTCTTTGTTTTTCAGTTCAACTACTGGCTTGATTCTATTCACGTGCACTTTGACGTTTTTCCCTCTTATTCTTAAAACAACATTTAACTCAGATACGATTTCTACTATTTTGTATGGACCTTTCCATAACTGTGAGAGTTTTTTAACTCTACCCTTTTTTATGTGTGGTACATGCAGGTACACTAACTGTCCGACATAATACTCACTTTCTTTCGACTTCTTGTCGTAATGCTTCTTTTGAGCTTTCCTTGCCTTTTCCTGGCAGTGTTTCGATATTTCTTGAATCTCTTTTAATCTGGTTCGTAGATCTTCTACGTAATCTGAGTAGACATCTGTGTCCTCAGTTATAGTGAGATCTGCTTCTAAGGGTGTTTCCATCTTCTTTCCGTACACCATTTCAAAAGGGGTGTACCCTGTACACTCGTGTTCTTGGCTGTTGTATGCCATGTTGATCATGGGTAACAGTTCGTCCCAGTCTGACTGGTTTTTGTTGACAAAGTGGCTCAGCATTTTAGGGATGGTTCGGTGCACTCTCTCTGTCCGTCCGTTACTCATAGGATGGTAAGCTGTTGTCTGTAATTTTTTTATTTTCAGTAGTTTGCAAACATTCTGAATCAGTTCTGATGTGAAATTCTTCCCTTGGTCTGTAATTAATTCTTTTGGTACTCCGATTGACGTTATAACTTTCTGAACAAATGCTCGTGCTATGGTTTCAGCTGTTTGATCTGGTAATGCTATAAATATTCCGAATCTTGTGAAATGGTCGATAACTGTTAATATGTACTTGTTATTTGATCTAGTTAACGGTAGTGGACCTACTATGTCGCATGCTAATCTATAACCAAATTCACTCACTTCTTGAAACTTCCCTAATGGTGCTTTTGATTTTCCATAGTCTGTTCGTCTGTTGCATGAGTCACATGATCGTACGAATGCTGTTACATCTGCTCTCATTTTTGGCCAGTAGAATTTATCTTGAATTCTTAATATGGTCTTCTTTATTCCTCCATGTCCACTCGTTGGCAAATCATGATGTAGTCGTATTACTTTCTCTCTCAATTCTCTTGGTATTACAATTAATTTTTCATCTTCTTTCTTGAAGTACACTACTCCTTGGGGACTTGTTTTGAAATGTTCATGCATTTTCAGTTTTTGACATTCTTTATCTTTCTTTTGAGCTGCTTTAATCGCGTCTATATCTAATAAAGGTAACTTTTCACACTCATTTTTATATACTACTCTACTTAGACAATCTGCATTTTTGTTTTTCACACCGGGTTTGTGGTAAACTTTGTAATCATACTCAGCTAATTTCAAAGCCCATCTTGTTAATCTACTTGAAGGATCTTTTAATGATAGTAACCATTTGATTGCACTGTGATCTGTGTAAAGAGAAAACGATCTTCCATAAAGATAACATCTGAAGTATTTAACTGCCCAAACTACAGCTAATAACTCTCTCTCGGTTACACTGTAGTTCTGTTCTGCGGAATTCAACTGTCTTGATGCATACGCTATAGGATGTTCTACACCGTTTATTTCCTGTCCTAGCACTGCACCAATCGCTACGTTGCTGGCATCTGTGCTAAGAATGAAAGATTTTGAAAAGTCTGGGTAGATCAAAAAGGGTTCAGTGGTTAGTTTTTCTTTTAGTTTTTTGAAAGCTGACTCACAATCTGGTGTCCAATTAAATTTTTCATTCTTTTTGATCAATTTAGTTAATGGTTTGGCTATGTCCGCAAAGTTTGGAACATGCCTTCTGTAGTAACTGCATAATCCAATGAATCCTCTGATTTCTTTCTCATTCTTTGGCTGAGGGAACTCCTTTACAGCTTCAATCTTTTTCGGACAAGGCTTTACTCCTTGATTCGTGATTATATGTCCTAAGAAATTAATTTCGGGTTTTGCAATTTGGCATTTCTTTAGCTGCACACTTAAGTTTACCTCTTTAAACCTCTCTAGCACGTCACTCAAATCTTGTGCATGCTGTTCTATTGTCGGGCTGTAGACTAAGATGTCATCCATGTATGGTAAACAAGACTTTCCTTTCAGTCCTGATAAAGTGGTATCAATCAACCTCTGGAAAACTGCAGGGGAGTTTATAAGACCCATGGGCATTCTGGTATATTCATAATGTCCTGTTGGAGTACTGAAAGCTGTTTTCTCTTGGCTGTCAGGATGCATTTTAATTTGGAAAAATCCCGAATTCATGTCTAGTGCAGTAAAGAATTTACTTCCACCAAGCATGTCAAGTGTTTCGTGGATATCTGGTAAAGGATAAACTTCTGGTACTGTGCATGAGTTCAGATCTCTGTAGTCGATGCACATTCTGTGAGTTACAACACCATCTGGACCAGGTTTCTTTGGCACTATGACCACTGGTGCTGACCATGGTGATACACTCGGTATTCTGATTCCCTTATCCAGTTGTTCCTCTATCAGCTCTTGTATCACTTGTTTCTGTGCATGCGGCACTCTGTATGGCCTTTTGTTAATGGGAGGGTGGTCTCCTGTGTTAATTTTGTAGCTTACTTTTGCTGTACATCCTAAATTTTCAATTCCTCCAAGGCTAAACAAATTTCCAAATCGATGAAGTACGTTTCTAATCTTTGCTTTTTCTTCGGGTCTCAAATGCTCTATCTTTTCTTCTACTTTTCTTCTGAATTCGTCGCTTTTTTTAGATACTGTGTTGACCCTTTTTGGTTCTGGCGAATTCTTTGGTTTTAAATGAGGTTCTTCTAATTTACAGATCAAAGTGTTCTTGTACATTACTAAATCTTCTGGGCTTGTATTAACTACTTTCGTCCAACAAGTTCCATTTCTTACTGTAGTTAGACTTCTGGTTACATAAATTCCATGAATTTTTACGAGTGCTGGTTCTGTAATTACAATTTTGTTCTCAATTTCTTGCTTTCGTTGTTTCACATTTTTCCCCAATTTTAGTTGTACTAACATTTCTGAACGGGCAGGTATGTTGAGGTTAGTTCTGCAGTATGCTGGAAGATTTTCAGGCAAGTTTTCGTTTTCGTTAGGCTTCACTTGCGCGTTGATTGAGCGATCGGGTTCTACTTGGAAGGTTTGAGTTCGCTTGGTGGCTATACCAAGTCCACTCACACAATCATTCGTAGTTTCTTTGTCTCGTTCGTATAGGTTGACTGCGTCACAACCTTCAATACTTAAGACATATCGTACTAAATCAATGACAGCTCTTTTCCACCTAAGCACATCATACCCTATAACTGCAATATAATCGTCAGGCAAGTCTGCTACTATGAACGTACACATCATTTCTGTGTCTCCTAGCTTTATAGTCTGTTTTACTTGACCGTAGGTGTGCATTATGGCTCCTGTGATGCCATGTACACGAACATCAGTCGGTGAGATAGGTCCTTGGGTGACCGTTTTCTCTATCATCGAGATTTGTGCCCCAGTATCAATTATTACTGGCCCATTGACACTCCCAATGGTTCCATGAGCTAGTAGTTCATAGTTGTTTTCCTGCTCAGTGATGTATGCAATTTTAGGTTTTTTCTTCGCCTGTCCAAACCTTATCTTGTGTAGGTTCAGATTTACTTCCTCACGGGGTTGCCAGCGGCGCTTCTGGGTTCCCCGCTGTAGTTTAACGGTAGAGCGTTTCTTGAACTATAACCGCTTCCTGAAGGTTGACCTCTTTCGTTACCCGTGTTCTTTGTTCTGGCCCAGCAATTATCAGCTGCATGACCTTGCTTCTTGCAGAAGCTGCAGTGAGGACGTGTGGAGTTTGCCTTTGATTTACATTCTGTTTCTCTGTGCCCTTTTCTACGGCAATATCCACATTCCTTCATCTGCCTGTCTGTAGAGCTTCTACATCTACAGTATTTTGCTACGTGTCCTATCTTTCCACAATTGTAGCATTTACTTGTTAAATTGTTTCCAAAAACTTTCCTTGGTTTTTCTTCAAATGGATTTGGCCTTTTTTCTAAGTTACTTATAGCTATCGCGGTAGTCACTGCTTCTCTAAAATTCTTTGGAAACTTAATCCTTGTTTGTCTGCCAATTTCTCCATAAAGTCCTCTGACAAAGGCTTCCATTGTTCTTCGGTCAGCTTCTTCTCTTAATACTCTATTTACTTCTTCGTTATTGGTGGTTCTCAGTGTTTTGTCACTGACCCTCTTGACTCTGTCAGAAAATTGTTCGATGGTCTCTCCTTTATTTTGTCTGATGTTAGCTAATTGTTCAAAATAATAGTGATCTGGTAGGCTATCTCCAAACCTTTCTGTTAGAGCAGACTTAATTTCTTTAAGTGTTGTGGCGTTTTTGCATTTTTCATCTGATTTTGAAAACTGTAGAGCACTACCAATTAACTTTAATTTCAATACTTGTAATGTTTGTGTTTCGTTCCAATTGCTCAGTTCTCCTATGCCTTGAATGCTGTCGAAGAATGGCATGAGTAGATCGGCTCTCTCTCCGTCGTAGGGAGTAATGCTAGACACTAGCTCAAATGATGGCCTGCTTGCTGCTCCGATTGTCATATCCATAGCGGATGGTGGCATTTCTGTTTTGTTCAGCACAGAATTTCCCGCGATGGTTTCGTCTATGCAGTCTTGAAGAGACCTGACTTTGGTTGAAATTGCATCAAAAGCCTCTTGAAATTCAATGGTTTTTCCTTCAAACGTTACTGTAGAACTCATGATTGTTGATTTGTTATAATGATCTTAATAATCTAACATTTAATTTAGGAAACTCTACAAAATTTTACGAAGTTCGATTTAAAATATACGACTGAATTTATGACTAATAGTACTATTTTTTTCTTCAAAATCCTAAAAGTTCTATAAAAATAAATTTTCTGATAACCAATTAATGATTGATAACCTATCTATACCTATCTAATCAATCAATCATTATCAATTGACGTCAGTGATAATAATCCGTATACAGCATATAAAACTAATTAGTAGATTAGCAATGCCTAACCAATTAACAATATCGATTTACACAGTACAAGTATACTAATGTGACGTATAGATTTTGAATAACGCACTGGAATAGCGTCTAACTTCAAATTCAAATTAATTTTAAAACATAAATATTTCTCAATAACAATTATCTAAACTCAAAATATTAATTTTATCAAAACTATGACACTTGTTTTAAAGAGTGCTTTTACATTACAAAGATTTAATAGTTCATTTTTTATCTGGAAACATTGGCAATTCCTACTAAATATTATTTAATAATTATTCTTATCTTAATTTTAAAATGAGAAATAGGTGCCCTGGAAGTGACGACCTGACATTGAAGTGCACATTGTTACTCCATGTTAGAGCAATTTAATTTAATTTACTTGTTACTTAATAATTGATCACAAAATTAATAAGAAATTGTGCTATCATTCAATGCTGCATTCACTATTACACCACAGCACCTTTATTCTCTCTTATTTCTATGTCTTATTTTATTATATAATTAACGTAGAATATTTGTTAAAATTAGTTTAAAAGTATAGCCAATGTTTCTTTATTATATTTATTTAATTTCTGAACGTGAACAAAGGCTCACCAAATATCGCCGCCATTGTGACTGCCATGGTTGCTAGAGGCTGTGGACAGATGATGTTGGTTGTTGTCAGCGTCACCCACGATGTTGGTTGGTTGCTCCGCTTCCGTCTCCTAGGCTGGTGACGTGATGAAGATGGCAAGATGGCGTCCTTTCTCGGCGTCCTTTCTCGGTTTAGCGTCTTCACGTGTAGATTCCTTTATCCAATTCCATCGTCTTCCTGTTGCACTTTTTACTCCAAAATTTTAAAAAATCCAACTTGAAAACACTTTTCCTAACTGTTAAAACTGTACTTGACACTGGATTACACTGTTTAAGTAATTTTGATGTTCACGTGGTCACTTCGGCGTCGGGAAAACAATCAACTGTACAGTTAAATTGTCCCAAAGTTACGTGATAATCCCACCGCGCTGCCACCAAATCTGTAACGCGACCGATTTGGGGATTAATTGGTATCCGCTGCCACCAAATCTGTAACGCGACCGATTTGGGGATTAATTGGTATCCGCTGCCACCAAATCTGTAACGCGACCGATTTGGGGATTAATTGGTATCCGCTGCCACCACCGGATGATTCCGGAAAAAGAAATAAAGTTTGTGCAACAACGATTGAATTTTAAAAACACTGTTTATTAATGGTTAATTTATAAAAATCACACTATTTACATTGGTTAAAAAGGGGAGAGCACTTCTGAATGAGATAAAGTATTGAATTACATTATTGAAAGAATTTAGAAAATTTTATAATAGGGCGACAGAGAGTTACATGTCTACGAGTCTGAGGCCTGAACTAGACTAGCTTCCCAGCACACGCAGGTGCTGACTCTGCATTGTCAGCAGTCTTACTGCTGACCTCCTCAACAGTGCTGTACACTTTACAATTATTATTATGTCTTAAGTTAAATTTTACTAAATGAATGAAATTTGTATATAACCAAATAAAGCATAATTTCTTGAATTATTGTTAATATTGGGTTCGGGTCGTTACATAACCATTTTTAGTAACACTTAATTTAGTTCTTCAAAACTTAGTACATCAAATGATAATGTCTTCAAAAAACTTCAATTTTCAATAAATTTTATCTTTAAATCAAGTTATCAATAGCCGTAACTGTTTTGTTGCTGAAACGTATGTTAGTGGGACATGGAATGCAATCTCGGGAACAGAAGACTAATATTTAACTGATTACCACAAAATCACTCTGGAGCGAATGTTACAATTGATTGTTGCACATAATGAAATAAATGTTTGTGCTCAAACAAAAATATGATCCTTATTAGAGCAATGATTGAAACACGTACTTACCTATAGATGAATTATATTCTTCTTGTTTGAACGAAACCTCGTAGTTAGATAGTTTATATGCATGCCAAAGGCAATATAATCAGTGTTACTAGAAGAATATTAATCACAAATACGTAACGCAATACACAATACACAATTTTGTGTTAAAAATCTAACAGTTTTGCACATGAAATCCTTAATTACTGTAAAGGTGAAATCAACGTACCCTTAGAAAACTTCTCTACCATTCTAATCAGAGAAACCTTGTTGAATAAAACTTCAATGGAAAACAAAATGTCTTAACAAGAATTTCGAGTTGAAGCAAATACACATTTTTTATTAATTATCCCTCAGTTAAACAATTCTATGACAAACTATTTGAAACAAATATTACGGAAAAGCAAAGAATATTTAAAATTATACAACAGGCTATGCTGTGCGTCATCTGTAGTTTCAAATGTTAATCTATATTATTAAGTAATAACTGATTCTAACATTCATGTATTTTTCTGTAGCGAAATGGTCATTTATTTGTAATCAAGGTGATGAGATTTCGATAAAACGCAACATTACATAATACATGATTACTGCCATCTCAGTTTGTTTCAAACAAATAATATACCTTCTGGAGCGGAAACAGAAGGAGGTGAAATATTATTTAACCCATTTCCTCACAGCCATGGCAACTTTCGAGTGTACGTGTTCAAAATGGGCAAGTTCGAAAGCTCTGGATGTCCCTAAGGAAATGTAGACCATTACGACACTAACCACATGTTATTACAATACAGATAATGGGGTTATGAAAGAAGTGCAATTGGCTAATAGGTTTTTTACTGTATTAAATGAAAACATTATTAAGGAAGTGAATAATATAGTAAAATTAATCTTAGTTGTCACTACATAAAAGACATTAAAAGATCAAGAAAGTGATACTATTAATTTTGTTGAATAAAGTCTGTCCCAAAAGTGGTCCAAGACTTAGTTATAAATAACAGTTGTGTATGCTGTAAACAAAAAGGTTCACGACAAATAAAAATTCTTAAAATTTAGCTAATGACCTAAATTGTGCTAGGCACTTAGTATTATGGCAACACTCTTAATAACTTTCAGCTATTTACAATGTAATTTGAAGAAGCAATTGGTCAAATCCCTGTTCCGCACATTTAATAGCATTTGTTTTAACGACACTTCCATATATTACATTTGTTAGAGAACAAATAAACGTGGTAGTGTGTAAGTTTTCTTCATTATAATCCAAGGCAGATGCTTAAATACTATATTTTTACTCTATTCACCGTATATTGCTGATCCTAATAATTTATTGCTATGCCTTTGGAAGCTACCGGTTTCTAAAACTTATGATCTGTAGGAATTCTTTTTAGACTACGTACGCTATCCCTAACAAAGTAAATAAACAAAAAGTAACACAATACTTTGTAGATAAATTAAAATTAAATCAACTACGATGGAGGTTTAAGGTAATCTCCACGCCTTTGTTATGTAGTTCTGCTTCACGTATTTCATAAATTCTTCTCATATATCTAAGCAGGAAATTCTTTAAAACGATTGTTTGAGTGATGCCCCCTCAGTAGTATAAGAATGCTATATATGAATGCTATATATGCTCAGTATATATAGAATGCTGTATATATAGTATAAAAAAGGCTGTTGATTAGTTATATGTAATACGTTATTGAAACTTAGTAGATATAAGCGATTCTTAAACAACACATAGCTGTAACCTTGAATTTATTCGAGATAAATATCTTAATGGTATGTTAATTACCAAAATTATATTGTTATACGTTTTATAATTTACAATTCGTTGATAATAGATAAGAACACTTAATTATAACGTTTAGAGTTAACGAAGTGATCTATTGACAAATTTACACATTTCCCAATAAAAAATGTACCTGAAATCAATTATTTAGTTAATACCAGTGCGCATTTAGCTTATCTACGGCTATTTCACGTAACTGCATTCCTTTGACATGAAGATCGCACAGCTCTCTTACATTTATATAATATATTGGATACACTAAAGCAACTCTGCGGTAGACAAATTGGATCTTCCTGTTGTTATTCTCTCTAAACGTGATGGATGTATTGAATTATGATACAACATGATCTAACTCAATTACCGTAAGAACACCATAGTGGAAGGAATTATCCCGTTCGGGAGCCATGTTACATATGTGATATCTATCGTACAAAGTTATGGTAATGGTTTTAACTGAATACAGATAACTTACGAGTTGACTAATTACACTCCATTACCACTTCGTTGAAAACCACCTACTTTGAAAGTAACGCTGTAAATTACTTATTGAATTTTTATATGATTCTTTAGTTTATTTTGATGATGTTTTCAATTTAATTTACGAAAAAAAAAACAAGATTAAGTCTTATTTGTAATCAAATTATTTTATTTGTTATTATAATATAGTTTTGGTCTTCGTTTCTCTATCAGAATGTAGCGGTAAATGCATCTAAATTATACAAAACGTATGACTAAAACGTTTGATATGAAAGCTATATAAATAATAATTTCCCAGAAAAACCTAAAAATTTTTACGTTGTCTTTGTCAATCTCAGTTCTGGTAAGTTCTTCGTTGATTAAATATAACTGGTTCTAAATGAAAACAAAGACAATTAGCAGCTGATATTAAAAATCTTGACATGTTTGGTACAGTTTACAGGAATACAATAATAAAGCTAAAAGCACTTGATTGCAGAGTTAGTTTTTCATTATAAAGCTTTACTTGTATATAAAATAAAAGACGTCAATATTTTAGTAAAACATTTTATGCTGTCCAGCGTTGCCAAGCGTATTAATAAACAGGGTTTCTCTCGTGTACAAGTTTTGCTGGTAACCCATTTATCAATTTTGCACAAAGAGATTTAAACGAGTACCTGAGTTGACAAGGAGTTGATTAGTACAGAAGTTCATTTTGTCAACATTAATTCAGGTTTATTCACAGTATATATGTATTATAAACATAAAAATATTTTATTAATGTTATAGGTTTTAACCACTATAAATGCTTTTATTATTTTCTACACACTTTTTAACGTAGACCTATGTAATAATGTTAGTTACGAAATGAGTAACGGCCATGTTCAGTAGGCTAATCTATTATCAGTTGTCATAACCACGAGAGTAAGTAGATTGCCCTGAGTGACGTTATCTGGGTTAGGTTACATCAAACCTGCTGTTTACATACATCATTGTATTTTACGATGTATTGTACTGATGTACGCGTAACATGATTACGTTAGGCAAAGCATTGCATAGGTATGACGTACAAAACTGGTTGACGTATGATGTTGACGCTTGTTCCCATAACTTGCAAAATTATTTCGCAGTTCTATACTCGTATATTGCAGGGTGTTCACAAAAGGGCGTCACAAATATTTTTGGGTGATAGTATTCATCAAGTAAAACAAAAAATGCGGACCGTGTGGGGGTGTCGGTTAGTGGTGCCTGAGGGCGCATGTGGTGTGAATGTTTGAACGAATGAGATTTTACATTAACAGTGCTACTTTTGATTGAAAATTAGACTTGATAATCTAAATATATTTAATTCTTTACTACAATGTATTTTGTCAATGTTATCTCCGTATCTCATGTATATTAGTTAGCTTAGTTATAATGTTATTTACATTTGTTAAGCATACTTTTAAGATAATGTTTTTAGTATTGTTTGTATTTTTATGTTATCTTGCAGTTGAATGGAAGGGAGGGTACTTCACCTCAAAAATAAATACATGTGTAATTTAATTTCATTTTTCATTTCATAAACATAGATCGAGAAACGTATCGTTTACCCATTAGCTGCCATTTTGTATTTTTATAAAATAGTTATTATATTTAAAACTAGTTATTCTAAAGAAGCAAAGTTTGGCTCAAAGGTTTGAATAGATAAAAGAACAATACAAACATTATTCTTTTAATTTTATTTAATATTAACAAAATGGCATATGTTGAAAATTTGTTTAAGTCAAATAACAAAGAAACCAGTATATTTATAAATAATGCACCAGACATACACTATCTGAAAAATTCCTTTACATTTCCAACAATACTTGTTTCAACAAAATATGTCAATAAATAAGTTAAACAATTTTGGTTTAATGTAAAATACTGGATTTTTAAACAAAGTTAATGTAAAATTTCTTTAGCATAAATTTGTTTTTTTTGTCCAGTGTGATATTTGTGATCAGAAAAAATAAAGATCTTTCTTCTCGTAAACAAATATAACTGTCTGATAAAATAATATACTATGCAATTTAAGGATTCCACTTGATCGGAAATGCCCCTTCAAACTGTTCCGTACCCCAAGAAGCCCCAGACGACTCTCAAAGCCCTCTTTTATTAGAAGACAATTCTATTAAACAATGCAGTATTGCAATAACCCCAACATTCATGATCATATATAAGCCTCGATTCAAATAAGCCAAGATAACCCAGTTTGAAAACTTCTTGAAATGGAAATGAGGAAAGACACCTCAGGGTAAATCTAGTTGAATTAAACTGTTTAACAAATTTGGTTACATGAGAGTCCCATCTCAGGTTAAAATTGATGTGGACTCCAAAAAAAACTAGTTAAAGGTTTGCAATCAAGACGATGATAATTGAGATAAACCAGCAGGGGTGAATTGGATGTCCCATGAGAGTAATTATATGGGTTTTTGATAGATTTAAGTATAGATTATTAGAAGGGAACTAATGTGAGAGTCTTGACGGAAAAATGCTATAAATAATCATGAAATAGTGAAAAATAATCATGGTCAGTGTGGTTATAAATTAAACAAGTGTCATCAAGACAGATAACGTAAATGAATCTTTATTGTAATTAGTAATGAAATATTCTGGGATATTATATATGTATAAAACAAACAACAAGGGTCGCAGCACACAGACCTGAGGTACTTTGGTTTTTGCAGCAACCAAGTCTAATTGGTAGGTGTTTTCAGAATATTTCATTTAAGCACACTGAACTCTACCAACAAAAAAACACATGTTATTTATATGAGTGGAAACATTTCAGCAAGAATCCACTGATGACATATTTTTCTAATTTATTTAGTAGAATGCAACGGTCAACGACGTCTAAGGTTTTACCTAAATCACAGAGCACACCCAGAATGTGTTCACTGACGTCGATGGAGGATAGGATTTTCAGCAGTGCGAATGCTGTGGCAGATGATGTGTTGCAATTACGCCTGAATCCAAATTGAAAAGGTTTTAAGGCATTGTTTTCTTTATGCAAGTATAAAGCCTACAATGGTGAATCTTTTCGAATATTTTAGCAAACATTGGAGTTATAAATTGGTCTATATGAGTTTACGTAAAATGTATTCAATCCATTTCAAGCAAGGGGGTGTTTTTATATTTTCCATTATATGAGGGAGAATACCTTTTGAGGTGGAGGAATTAAAAATAAAGATTAGTATCGGAGCCAATTCGGTTGCGAATTCTTCAATTAGAAAGGATGAAAATTTAATAATATCAGTTGAATTGCTGTTATTTCATGATAGAATAGATTTTATTTCTCAGATATCCCAATATAAAAAAACATTAGGTTATATTATGTAGCAGCAGTGGAATGCCGTGCCAGAGGCGGAGGATTTAATAAAACTAATTCATATAAACGATACGTTGACAATATAGAAATTGAAAATTGAGGCGTGATCTTTTTAGAATCACGGGTAACCCTCCCATAAATTTCCAGTTCACAAACACCACGACTCTGTGATTCATTGGATGGTGTTCAGTTGTTAATAATTTTCAAAGTTTATCTTGCTGGGTTAAGGCTTCTAGATATTAATTCCTGAGAAGGCACGCGTCATTGTCGTTGTAAAGGTACGCTTGCACAACCTGGGGGCAGCGAACATAGGTTATACAAATTTTATAAAAAGACCTATTAACAAAAATGTTTGCACAATTCCACGATAATGTTTCCATGAAACACGTCAACACGTAAGCGAGCACCACCAATTTAAATATACGTTTACACAGACCAGGAGCGAGAAACAACTGATACCTCTCCAATGTGATGTGTTTGGCGTTCATCCTATAATAAATTGTCAGTTGAGCAAGAGTCGAAAAGAGCTCTGAGCAATGCAGTTTGGGAGGTCTAACGCAAGTTTCATGTATTGTCAATAACAATAGTTATTCATCGTATATCCATTTCTCTGAGTTTATAGAAACCAATCCTTTTTTAGAGTCTCTCGTCTTGAAACAAGAAAGTACTTTTATTTTCATGTGTATTTTCATTTTGCAGTTTTAGTTGATAGAGATTGATTTACTCCAACATTTGGTTTGGAGAGATTAGCATTTTCTTCCAAGGAAACTCCACAATTACTTTCAGTCATACAATAACTTTATCACTTATGATTTGAGATATAATTATTACGGTGATTTTAATCGTTATGTAGATAATAATAAAAACATGTTTCAAAGCATACTAAAACCAACTTACTTTAATATCATACCACCAACGGTTCACAGTATATTCTAAAATGTAGGAAGCTATTGTACATGTTATCGAAACTATCGAAATGGATGTAAAGGTCGTATAAAAAAACACACAATTTGAATAAATAAAAATCTAAAATGTGTATTTTCGCTGAACGTTTAACTATAAATCTGAAACTGCTCATCCATTTATGAGTTAAAAACTGATCAATAATTTTAAGAGCAATTAAAATAATGAGATAACTTTAAACTAGTAATAAAAAAACTCTAAATAATTTCTATTTAGGTATTAAAATATCGGTGAAATAGAAAAAAATACAATACAAATTTCCATTATTAGCTATAATTCTTCAGAAAACAATCTCTTGACATGACATTTTCTAAACCTGCGTAATAAACGCAATTATGAAAGGAAAAAACACATCCAGAGGTAACTTGTGTCTAGAGAATATTGAACCGATACAATTGAGCATCGAAAGACCTGATAGGACTTAAAGAAAGAGTTAATGCAATGACGGACGGACTGTAATTTCACCTTTCACCTACCCCAAAATAAGTTGAATTTTTCATGGATCAATAGGAAACCAAAGTACAAAGAAAGTTTAAGACTCTAGGATTGTTCTATTAAAACTTATTTCACATATAGACGGAGTGTAGGAAACTTTGACCCCAACATCAGCAACATTTTCCTTGGACAAAAAGGATCTTATGTTTCTAGGATCTCAGTATGAACAGTTATCTTTACCACTATCATCTGGTATGGGATTAGTAACATGTTATGGATTTTATGCGCACATTTTTGTATGCGTGCGTAAGTTATATGATAATCACAGTTTGAAGGATCATTTCCTAGACCAACTTTAATTTTATATTTATTGTATTTTTATGTAAACTATTAACTAATGATAAGAAAATGGAAACTTGATACTAATGTAACGTCCTATTATTTAAATAATTCAAGTTCATTACATTTATAATAAATAATGTTATAATTACTGTGGATTTATTACTACATTTTATTATAATTTTTCTAATTTAGTTGTATTTTAATTACAGTACTGCACGTATTTAAGTACTTGAAAATAAATAATAATTTAATTTAATGAATTAATGAATTCAATTAAATTATATAAAAATCAACTTGTTGAACAAAAATTGATTTTTATATGTTTTGAATATATATTTTCAACAACGTATCAAGTTGGAAAAATGTCTTGAGATATAGTTTACCTGTAGAATTTAATTTCGGGTGAAGCTTTATACCTAGCTTTACCTAGACATGAATGAGTTCTATGTTAGTGCATATATAATCATAACGTTTGGCTGTGAATGAAGTCAATCACTCAATAGGCTAACACAATTTGCCTTTTTTCTACCGAAGGGATGATACCGTTCTTTGCACTAATTTCAAAATATTATTTTCATTGATATTAACCGGTTATTTTTTATAACAATGATTTACTGAAGTATAGTATTCAGTGGGTTAAAATTACAGTATCGGTTAACGTATCTTTCTATATTCTTGAAACGCTATTAATACAAATAATTTGTTCCAGATGGGCACTATAACTGACGTTTTTTATCATACAAGGTGTTTTTTTCATACCTATGAATTATTACTCATAATGTTTTGTATTCTTTTGCCGGTATAAATAGGTATTTAGATTTAATAAATCTAGTATTCGAAGCAATATATTATATAATACCAATATCGGAGCACAATAATATTGTTTGTCTGATGTAAGGCCACTTCACGTGAGCACATTCCTTTGAAATTCAGAATACACAGCTATCCGAAATTCATAAAATATATTGGATAAACTAAAGCAACACTGCCATAGACGAATTGGATCTTCTTATTGTTCTTTTCAACAATATTAAATACATTTTTGTACAGCACCTATTGTAAGGCTGTACAATAGCTGTTTTACAAAGGCTGTTTATATATATATATATATATATATATATATATATATATATATATATAATTAAATTATTAATTAAAACCAATTAATTGTGAAAGAATAATTAGTAAAACTAGTGAACTATCATTGTATACACATTGAGTGTAACAAGGTCACGTCCTGCTTGACACTGTCCAGATATTTATAACTAACTGAGAAACAACAAAATGTAATACAGATAGTTGAATATAATTGTCTAAGAGTTTAAATGTGATAAGCTCTCGACCTGATTTGACAAGATATAATCTGCAAGTCTCCTTGACCATATATTATTAGTTAATATAAGCAATACAATCAGGTTCGGAACACGTAATTAGTTTGGAATTCAAAATGGATTGTCATCTGTGGCTTTGATCCCATAGTAATCATGGTTATATTGGCCTTAACGACAGTTTAAAAGTATTAGTAGGTCATAAATATTAATACAATTACAATATTAGCTGCTAATCCTTTCTCCATTTTCATAATTTATCGCATACATAAAATATATACGGTTTTTCTTGGATATAACAATAATAAGCTACACAGAAAAGCAAATATAATAATCAATAATAATACAACCTATATTTATTCATTCGTAATTTAAAATATATAAATACAGAAATGTAATGAAGGAATTCTTAATGGAAGTTTTGATAACGAGTGATTCTGCTTTGGGAAGATAAACAACTGGTTTTCATGTTCGTAGCATAATTAGTTGCTTTAAGAGATTAAAACACGCTGTCCGTTTAAGATACTGCTTCTGTGTTTTATATATATATATATATATATATATATATATATATATATTATATATATATATATATATATATATATATATATATATATATATATATATATATATATATATAGGTGCCTAAATATATGTTTAGTTGTTCAAATCTGAAAAATTGAATACTTATTTATATTTTGCAAATATTTGCATATTCATTATGAAATGGAAAATTCTGAACTTATCCAGTCAAATGCAGGAAATGACGTATAGCCCCTTCTTATAGTTCGTTAGACAAATGTTTTAAAAGTTCACTGAGGCTGATTATATCATCAGTCATCATGTTATTGTAGTTTTATATCATATCCTATGTTACTTTCTGTAACTAAGTGACGGCTTTTTGGAAAGTGAGGGCATTGTATGAAGAACAATTCATTTTTGTATAGGTAGTTTGGACTGTGAAATTTGTAACATAATAAAGTCATATACGGTTAAAGTCAAGGTTACATTCAGCAATGTTACAATTTTTGGCCCTATTAATTCAAAATCAACTATGAACAGAAGCCACTTGCAACTTACATTTTAATTCAATTACGAATATTTATAAGTTAGTCTATAAATATTTATATGATGACACTTGTATGCACTTCGTAAGTACGAGTATATAGCAGCCACTGTAAGCAAGGGTAAATATTTATAAACTCCTACGCAATCATTTTTATTCCTTTTTTAAGTTATGCGAAAAAATATAAGAAACAATTTATTTTAAGTCTACTTAATTTTCTACACACTAATTTCCTTTTTACTTATTTTTTCTTATAGTAAGTGTTGCATTAAATCTTGTTTCTAAAAATAATTTTCATAACATGCTTTCATGCTGTTTTCTAAACTAATTTATTGAACAACCTAAAGAGAACCAATATATTATCGCGATTATACTTTATTAATACTGAGTATTTTATGTCGTTTGCATCTGGACAGTCCTTAGTCCGACAATTTTGCATTTTTTTACTCACATTTTCATAAAATACTGTGTAGGTATTGATAGTTAAAATATTTCTTTTCACGCGATGAGAAATTGGGGTTTTCGCGTTTTGAATTTATCTATTCATTCAGTTTTTGATATTTAAGGAATTATTTATTGCAAGGGTAGATTATTGAACTGTTGCATGTGATCTGAGATGTATGTTTACATCAAAGAAAGCTTATTAACAAAATCACTTTAACATTAATGTGTACGAATGAATAAGCCTTAAAAAAATTTAATAATGAACATTTTCCAATTTATTTTACCTCATTTATTAAAAGATGAACATATTGTATTTATAAAAATGTGTGAAAGGTGTCCAAACCATTTTTTTTTCTAAAAAAAGCTGACGTTTAATTAACTCAGGTACCAACAACAAAGGCATGGGACGTAAGATTTATCAGATAACAAATTTTATTTTGAATTTCCTCACGATGTGACATTTCCGTACTTACTCACAGGTTACCACATAGTGGGTTACACTTGACGTTCTAATGTATTTGACATATTATTTTAACATTATAAGGTTCGTGAAATATAACACAATTTTAGTTATTAACTCTTGTTTGATAAAAATATATAACATTATAAATTACAATATATGTAAAAAATTCACATTTATGAAACAAATTCAAAACAACCTATTTAATGATATCAGACTTTAAAATATCCTTTGATGCGTTTTAATAAGAGAATTTCAACGTTTCGTCAACGGAAATTTTTCTTCTTCTTTAAGTTTTTATTGTTATTTCAATATGGCTAAGTATTTATGGCTAAGAAAATAACCAAACAAAACATGGCTGTGGGCACGCAAAGTATACCTAGTCAACAAAAAGGTTCATACATTAAAAAATTACTTGCAGCCCAGTATTAAGTTAGAAGAAATACAAGCGAAACCCACGACGCAGATCTAAGGTATTACATCAACGCATGACGTTTACAACCTTACGCAGTTTTCATTTATTTTTTCACTTAGATGGTGAGTCACAAGTGGATGGTGGATGTGTGTACATTTTTGTAGACAAATTTAAATATTCCATGTCCCAACAACATATGATGTTTATTTTCTTTGCTTAATGTATGATTTAAGGACCTCTAATAAGAGTAAAGTATGAAGAGTGTATTGACACACAATTATAATATATGATATTCCTCCAAACCACACGTCATCAATTAGAGCTAGAAACAATGTAAATAACTAATTGTGTGCTTTTAAGAAGAGTACAATTAGTTGTAATTGTGTATAACATACTTATGAATGAGTAAATGATTCTTTACTACTTACCGGGTAAAGAGAGAAAATGGAAATGTATCAAGAGACAGTTTGCTAATTTCTAAATGTTAAGACTGAAGTCCTAAATTACGTCTATTACGTTTCCATAACATATTGAAATCGTTATTATTATAAATTGAAACGAGTAATGAAAACTACAATTTTTAGTTAATTTTATATAATAAATTCGAATATAACATCATAAAAGTACTCAGCCAAGTTAAAGTTTATTTTAAAAGCCAAGCTGTGCAGATAAGCGTGATTTACATTCAACTAGTGTCCGAAACTGTAACTCCTAAGAGTTAGTTACTTCAGTTTTTAGCACCGATTATTGTATGTAACAATACGTATTTTCAAGGTACATTTTCTAAACTACGTTTAATTAAAAAACTTATAAATTCAACCCAATGTGAACTAGTCTCAGTTCATAAATAATGTACTGTTTGGTTATTTATTTTTTAAGCAAGAATTGTATAACAGTTGCTATTTCGTTCTTGTAAATAAAAAATCTATAATATACGATTTATTATAAAATTTATAATCAAGAAGTACCAGGTAGTATTACTACAACAATTTATTTAGATACAAACATAACCTTGACAGCAAAGCTTTTATATGTTAGTGTCATTACATTTTCTTCATGATTCATAGAAAAATTTTTTGCACGAATAATTTTATTAATATTCTGATTGATTAACAGAAACAGTGAGTTATTGTTTACTCGAGAATAAATAAAAAAGCTGCATTTAATTATCTCTTATTTGGAAATCCCTGTTCTGTGTTATAACAAATTTATTTGAAGGATAGTAGTATTTCGGAAATTTTTCATCGTTATATGTTACAAAAAAGTAAAACACTGCGTTTCGAGTATTGAAATCTACCCTCTTCTTTAGGTGTTAAAAATAAAGAATACAGAACAAACTTAAGAACTGAAAATTGTAGCAATGGACTTCCACTCAGAACTTCAAGTGATACCTGGATGTTAAATAAGAGCATTGACATTATAGTAGTAGTAGAAGTATAGTATTCAAGAGAATAAGTAATACGTAACACATAAATGCAAAAGGTGAAACACTGTATTAGAGATTTTTACTTCTAAAAAGAAGGGTCGAGTTATAGCCTCTATACATACCGTTATAATGTTTCTGCCATATAACGATGGCATATGTCCGAAATCCAACTATACTTTTAAATCATCTATCGTAAATAACAAAAGTTAAACAAGGAGATATTTACTGGGATACCACCTGTATCATTCTAGCCTCTACCTTCAATTATTTCAACCTCTGAAAGCCCTAGGAAACTGAGACACCGTGGGTTCTACTAGCACTATGCCTTTGTAATCTCACGACCTGTTGAAGTTAGCGTGTAATTGGGATTTGTCGATGGAATCCGACTTTTAAACCGGTTCGAGTTTAGTACTTAAAAAAAAATGTGATAGAAATGATTTTTCAACAATTCTATTAAACTTTATCACTTATATAACTTATAAAAAAACTTAAATTCACATTCTAAAATTGCCACTCACACATTGTTTGTAATTATAACCTCTGTGATCAAGTAGATCTAGTAAAATGATTTTTTTTAAATTTCGGAATATAGATAATGCTGATTTTTTCAATTCATATTCCATAAAATTCCGAGTCCACTACCTCCATACAACGCTCCAAAATCGTATATTGTGAGCATTTGGTCCACACATTTTGTAAGCGTGATATTCCATACGTTACACGACATCATATATTTTTAACGTACGAAATATTATCTACAGTAGAGCTCTTGCAGGTTAGCTTTCATTGGTAAAATTCTACTAAAACTTCCGCTACGTTCACATGGTGCTAACGATTTTTTTACATTACTTGAACCCCTTGTTTGAAAAAGAAGGTCTGGTTTCTTGAATTGGTCTGATATTCATGGATATTGTTGGTACAACAGGTTTTCATAAAAGATTTATAAAACGTATTCTGGAATATACTATTATTTTACGTCACAAATTGAGTCTTTGTCATGAAATGCTAGCTGGTATACAAACCCATAGCTTGTAATTACACATGTCACCAACATAAAAGGACCTCGAATTATTTGGAAGAACATAACCATCGAAATATTTCAGGAACAAAACACAAAAAATGGGCTTTAAGTAATGTTAATAATTAAAAGGGATTGAAATAGTTCTTAAAATATGATATAATACTATAACAAAGTGTAGTTCGTAAATATTTATGGAGAACATTTTATTCCTATAATGACGTATACTTAAAATCTACTAGTTACAACAAAAAGCTAAAAAATGCAACAATATAATTAGGACTCAGAAATGCAATAACATTCCATCTTATAAATGTATAACCAATCGAATATTATTATATAAATACTGTGTAGTTGCATTTGTGGTGAAATATGTTGGAAATTACGTACTTAGCTTCGTTAAAACTAAGTTAAACAGGATTGTTACTAGGAGCTTGCAATATTCGAGCTGAACAGCTGCAATGAATGAACTCAGAACCAAAGCCTTTTCAACCGTTTTGTGCTGTCATTCTCACGTGCTAGTCGTAATTATTCTCTATTCTCTAGGAATGTAGTTCAGTGTAAGGATAGGAACGAGTTTATTAGGGCTAACTCAAAGCTGTATTACATTGTAATAGATAATGTGGTATTTGCATTTTCTTGTATTTTGTTCTGACTTGTAATTTTCTTTAAATAAATTGTTTACAAATTGCTTTTATATTTACCATAGCACATCGAGTTTATCATATGTATTTGAAAATCCATTTCCAAAATCTTGGATATAATCAATAAATTTAAGTAAACTTTGAGGTTAAAATTCTTAAGTGACGATTCAGTAAAAATATGTAATTTTTATAGACCATTTTACAATCAATGTAAAAGCACTGTAATATAGGACAGTGTTAAATAGTTAAGTATTTTTCTAAACGTCAATGTGTCCTGAAACTATGATACTGTTCAACAGTACAAAAGTCTTTCATAAAATTCTTATTTAAAATTATATGGCACAAACACTTTTTGACACAATGTTGTTCTAATTTGTGCAATAGGTGAGTTTCGAGGATCAGTTTTTTCTTAGAAATTTCCTTTGTGATTTCCTAGTAAACAAAAAAGGTATCCTTCTTAAATAATCTCACATAGTCAAAAGGTACCTGTATCTGGCTTTTAGGGACAGGATGACCCTAAAGATTGCCTCATCTTAACTGTTTTCAATACTAAATATAAGAGCAACACACGATCCGAGAATTCAAAAGCAATCTGAGGTTAAGCTGTAAAATGTTTCATAGCTGATATATGTGTAATATATTTAGATATCTTTAATGAATACTTCCATTTGACGCAAAATAGAATCAAAAGTAGAGGAAAAATAAACTGTTTTTATGTTTAAAATTATAAACGTTTATATATTGGTTTATTCTGTGTGATAGCCTGTTAAAACAAATTTAAAAGGCTAAAATGCAAAATGGCTATATAATTAAGACTCGCCTTCGGCTCGCTGGGGGCTACGCCCCCAGGCCCCCTTTTGGGTGTTAGCCAAATTCGGGAATAAGAATGATTTGGTGATAGGTCAAATTCGGACATTATTTAATGCCAGGAAATTCCCAAGGGGGGGGATTAGCGTTACCAGGGTTTAAGACATCAGGGACTTCCCAGGAACTTCCCAGGGGGGGTTAAGAGATTTAGTGATTTGTAAAATTCGGACATGTGGTCATGCCAGGAAATTCCCAAGGAGGTATAATGTTACCGGGGGGGTTAACACATCAGGGGGTTTAATGTACTCAGGAGGTTATCTGGTCATACCAGGAAATCCCGGGGGGGTAATGTTACCGGGGGTTAATGACACACCCCAGGCCCCCTTTTGGGGTGTTGGCCAAATTCGGGGATAAGCGGAATTCGGAATAGTTTAGACCTATTTTATTGAATTTTCCAGTTTTAATCAAAGTTTTGACTCTAAGGCCATTTTGTGGCTTAACCGTTAGAGATACGAAAAAAGTGACTGGACCTTTCTTGTAGGAAATTTAATTTTGTCTTCCGATTTTACCCTCGGATTTGAGCTACGATCTCTGGTTTAGTCGGTACAACGCTTGGGATAAAAGTCTGCACTGGTCAGCTGTTGTGTAAACAGATATAGTGTAAATAAATGTAAAACTACCTTTATCAGATTATTAAGTTGATCAGGGGGTTTAATTTAATCAGGAGTTCATCAACCAGGAAATTCTCGGGAGGGGGGGTTCATGTTATCGGGGGTTATAAGAACGCTTGGTACTTTTCTGGGAAATGTGCGTCTGTGCTACGAGAACATGTGTACAGTAATTTTTATCAAAATAAAACGTTGGTAGGGGGTTTAAATTACTTCGGAAATTATCATTCCACGCCAGAGTTTTGACAATGAACTAATACTTCATAAAATAAAAAAAAAATAAAAAGCACTCTGTCCCTATCTACTATTGAAGCTTCACTAACGCTTAGCCAACTCCCGATGTGGAGGGGGGTTTTAGTCACTCGTTAACATAGTAATACAAGGTCAATAAGGGACCAGCATGAATCGCACTAATTATAGTTGCAAAATTTAAAACACCTAAAAGTGACAACAAAGAATTAGCCATTTAGAGCATTTATCAGGCTTACGGAAAGATAAACGATAGAAAGCAGCTGGGCCTTTTTTGTAAATCCTATCAATAGCTACTTACAAAAAGTTTTACATTTAAGCTAGGGCCAACGGTTCGGCCACTATCGAGCAAGAAAAGTAGGTTTTTAAGCGAAATTTTCAATATAAAACTAAGAGTGGTTTTGGTATTCAGATTTCTAAAAAGTATTTTAGATAAGGAAATTTCTCTAACTTAAAAATACACCTAAAACTAAATAACAACATTAGTGTCTGTGTAATATAAACTCTAAATTTTTCAAATATTTATATTAGGTAATAATAAAAAAAATAATGCAAGTGTTATGATAACTCAAATAGCAAATAATGCTAAAGTACACTGAACCGCACATGTAAAACCTGTGGTTCTCTAAAACTTAGAGATTCTACATCTTGTGGATCCCTTCCAATCACAATGAACGCAGCTAAACTTCTTACCACACGACTCGTGGACTAAGGCACACAATCTGTCCAAGCAACCTCAGCGTGTAAACCACTGCTTCATGCTAAATGCAAAAGCAACCTTTGGAAAGAAAAGTGTATATAATACTTGACGAAATATATTGTCTGGGTGGAATTAATTAAATAATATACTTTAAAATATGTTCTTCTCAGTCTGTGTTAGGAGTCCATCAAGTTAATTGTTATCCTCGAATGAGAATGGCCACCATATTGAAATGCTTTAATGGTTCATACTGGGTATAAACAAATAGGTCTATTAGTTTTTACCGAGTCATGATGTATTAAAATGTTCCTTAACACACACAATAACATTTTTATTAAATACTACAGTAGAAGTTAGACAATATTAATGTAACATAAGCAAAACGTATTTACCACGAATGGTATTACGACAGTTACAGCAGTACGGTATTGTGGAATACAGGACGTATCTCCATTGGGAGCACGTGGATAGTTGTTGACCCTTGCATTTCTCATGATTGTAGTGTATTGTGTACTATGGACATATGGACGTGTTACTGGCCACATTGACCTCCATCTGAGAATAATACTGTTCTTCCAACCCTTTACCGACGTTGCACTTTGCTCCTTTTATTTCTATTATGTTGACAAGTATATTGAAGTGAATTTATATATGTTCACTGGTCTCCATAGATAATACCATTATCCCCTTGTGTCATTTAGGTTGCTGGATAGGTATATAATAAATATCAATGTTTAATACTTTAAAAAATTAAGTTATTATGTTATATCAATATAATAATATAATGAAAGTGAGGTTTAAATGTGTTTAAATATGGAAAAGTACAGAACTAAGTATCTATTAATTATATGACATAAATTTTACAAAAATAGCCTCTTATGCAATAAAAATAAAATAATACACTGTCTTAAAACTAAGCAAAATAGGATATATAAAAATAAGCATTCTTCATGGTTGTTGTATTTTATATTTTACTATATTTTACCCACGGCTCGCACGCAATTTTTACAATCCGTAGCATACTTAGTCGACTCACATATGATGTAATATGAGGGTCCTCTATGAAATGTAAGTAGACATACAACTAGATACACTACATTGTTTAGTAATCATAGTTAGACGATCAGAGAGGGGCAAAAACTCCTATATAAAGTTTTGCATGTATGCGAATATTTCTGATTTAAATGAATTATATTTCCGATACCACAGCTGAATTTTCCTTCTTGCTCTGATATAAAACATATAAACATAGGTTTAATAACCCTATTTACCCGGTTATTTCCAGTTCTTGTGATCTACTTAGGTTTAATATATGTCAAAACCATAGTTGAGTTTGCCTCGTTGTCAGGATGAAGAAAATATAATATCTGCTTAGGACTGAGAAGCAAACTTCAATCAAAAAGATTATGTTTCAAGCCATTTAAATTACGTTCTAATCTAATGTATTTAGTGTCTCAAAGTTTAGTTTACTTTATTGACCGGACCAAGAATATATATGCGTACTTATCTCAGAAACCAACTTCTGTCAAAAATGGTCTAACTTTCGTTTCTTTCAACATTTCAGCTATCATTTATGATAGTATTTTTAGTTATAGTCTTGTTTTCGGACTGCAGTCTGGAAAAGAATGGCCCATTGAAATGTTAGGGTAAAAATTCCACATCGCAATGGCAAGGAATACAACCAGTCATCAGTATACAGACATTCTTGCACATTGGGCTTCAAACAATGTTTTATTAGTATTAATAAAATCAAACTTTAAACCAACTATTTGCAGTTCATTAGATATCTTTTCAAAAGTATTAAAATCAAATCCCATCTTGCGACCAATGCAGTAGAAGACCATGCTATAAAAATCTTAGTCGTCATAAGCTATGTATGCTCTTGTTTCAATATTGAATAATTGCTATTTAAAAATTTTATTTGTATAGTTTCCCTTGTAAATAAAATAAAATGATTTGAAATTAAGTAACTCTATATAACACTAATAAAGCGATGGATCGGCCATTGCTGCTAATAAAAATAAAGGCTTTTTAATTGCAAACAGTAAATAAACAACTGAGTTTATTTAACATTAGGTAATCAAATGCAAATAACAAAAAAAAGGTTGTGACTATATTTACAGTTCTCTGAAATTTAAAGCAATGGTTTTGTAAATATAAAAATAGCTGTATATAAAATAAAAATACAATAATCTATATAATCGTGTATTAAATTAAGTTACCAGTTTATTAATTCAATGGCACCACAAGCAAACGCGTATTATAAAAACAGTTAAGGGAGATAAATATTACTGACCAAAAATGTTACCTTAAGCACTTATTTTAGTGTATTTTTGAGAATTTAGAGGTATATATTGTAAAAATACTCAAGTAACTTCATCTTGAATGTGATTAAGAACAGATATAAGTATGATTTCAAACATCGTTTATAAAAACACTAAATTGTATACAATTTCTTGTTTAGTATTAACTACTAGAAATATCCAGATTAGTAAATTTTATTACGGCCTGGGACAATAGTAATAGTTACAATAATTAATTTTGTATGATATTGTTTTAGATATCTTTGTTTTTAAACAATTAATGTATGGATTATTTGTGATCTGTAGCTTTAAATGTACAGGGAGGGTTTATGAAACTTTATAGAGGTATCAGTACGAAAAAATAGTAATGAAACAGTTTTACTTTATTACTATGAATACCATTAGTAAATAATACGAGTGTTTCAACTTTGCTAAGACCAACTGTCGATATAACCAATAATTATAAGTTTTAAGTGTTAAATAAATAATAAAACTTTATTCCTGCCATTTCCTTTGTATGGCTTTTCATTTCAAACCGTTAAAACTATTTTATGGGCAAATCCTTAAAAAAGTTGGATTGCTCTGTGCAGCTCACATTCAATAACAAATAAATTATCGAACATGTTCAGGAGTTTCGAGAGATGCGTTCGTCATACAAAAAGACATAAATAGACACAGTAAATATTAATTTAAACAAACTCTCCAATAATATTAAGTTATATTATTGGAGAGTTTGTTTAAATTAATAGATAATTTCCAATAAGACGAGAGCTTCAAGAATGTAGACACAGTATAAACTTTACAAGCTCTTTTTTGAAGCTAATTAACAATCTGTAATTTATAACAGTTTGCTATAAGTACACAGTGGTATAAAAAGTGTAGAGATTAATTTTAAATTATCATTGTTCCCTTACATATATATCTGATAAAGTATACTCAAAAATAATAACAGAAACATTAATACCACAAATTGCGGTCCCGTTTTGAGCAAATGTAAACTAATGTTCAACTAATTATATCTTAAAAGACAGACATAAGGGACTACTGTTGCAATGAGTTTCTGGGCATCAAGGGATCAAAGGAAGGGCAGACTCAACAAGCAAGCTCATTGTTTAGAACAACTCATGCTTAACTAACCAAACATACGCTGCAGCAATACATAGAAGTCACCCAAGTGTATTTCTGACCAGCGGAATATCTTTAAAATTTAATTGGTAAAAAGTAAAATAATTCGGTAATATTCAGTAAAATATTTATTGAGGCTGGGAATATTTCAGTTCTGTCGATTTTATCCCTGCACGATATCTTGACTAAGAATCTAACTATAGAATTTAAAGTTTACAAAAAGCCTTAGTTAGATGATGGAGCATACCCCTTAATGGAATAGGGCTGAGGGTTAACACATGGACGTTATACATACAATACAAGTCAATATTAAAAGTTGGTAACAATATATGATATCTATATACTCTTGTGTTGTAGTATCCTCCCCACCTCACTTATAAACAACATTAATTTATGTTAGTAGTGTGTAAACACTCGTATGAAATTTAACACAATCAACAAAAATATGAATGTATCATGTGAACTTATCATGCATCAAAGTATATTATTTCATATTTCAAGAAAGGTCATTTGAAAACTTAAAATCTTTTATGAAATTCCATTTTACAGACACAAAAATGAGTGCTATATAATGGCGTGTTTGGAATTTGGAACAGATATGAAATTTGGCTGAGCGTCATTGAAGCCTATCACGGAGTAGGTTGACACAATTGTCTGTCGGGGATGTTATTATTAAGAAATTGTTATTTTATTAACCTGCTTGTTGTTGCTATTGTTATTTTTACTGTTATTACCATTCTCGTTGTTATTACATAGTTATAACTGTTATTGTTTTTGGAGTTATATATTTATATACTTTTTTATTGTTGATACTGTTGGTAGGTAACACTATTTTGTTATATTATTGCTAATTTAGTATAGTTATAGTATTAGCCTTCTTCTCGGTTAGATTATTTATTATGCAGATTTAAAATGTTGTATTGCCGTATATATTAAATAAATAAATCCTTTTTTGGATGACGTTAGTCTGTCTATCTCTCTTCAATTCATCTACTTTGTTAGTAAAACGAACAGATGTTCCATATTCTGTAATATATTAAAATGGTCTAGGCAATATTATTGATAGCTTAAGGTGTACTAAAGTCTTTATACAATCCTATATCAGCATACATCTGTACCATAAATTAAAATCTTTTAAATGTCAATTAAATGTAATCTGAATACTATAAATTAACCCAAGCAATAAAACTATTGCTCTATCATAGGTGATCAGAATTCAATGTAAACTGTAACACTTATATACGACCGCCGATCGTATTAAAATTTCATTGAATATCTAAGGAAAGCTAAAAAAGATCAGCATTAGACATTTATCGTTTCGTAATGAGACCTGAAAAGAAAATGTGTTACACATTTTGCTACAATTTGAAGGATAAAAATTAAGGCATCCGTAATAATATGAAACATATAAACTGTGACAGTAGTGGTTATGATACTTTAACAGAAGTAAGTATTGGCTATTGGAGCAAGCAAGTTTTTAATTTATTCAACTATAACTCCATAATGTATAATACAAAATTCGTCCAACAAAGTTTAAAAATGCCTAGGCTACGGGTTACAGGTTACATGAAATATTTGGACCAATCCAAACAAGTTACCTCAGTACGTGAGTTGGTAAATTACTGAAAAATTGTACTCAGTTTGTGTGCAATGTATGATTTTATGTATTTTTCTTGTTTTATTACGATCACCCTTAAGATCAATGAACGTTTATAACAATTTATTTGTAATCCTCAGAATGATCTTTTGACACTAAAAAATCAATGTAGTTATTTCTTGGACACAGTAATCGGTAACAAAAACATAATTTCAACTAAACTAGCTAATGCTTAAAAGTGCAAAGCTTGTGGTAGCACCTTTTTACCAAGTGTTTGTGAAAATACGTACAAATATAATTCACGTTTATACGTATTTTTTAAGCAAATGTTGGGTTCCTGATGAATATATAATAACTATATTTTGATTAGAACATTGCATTCATTACCAGTTGAAATAGCAGTATGTGGAGTCATCCATTTATATAAAATAATTTCAAAAAGGTTTGGGGCGTATTGAGTTGTAATGTTGAATAACAGAGGAGGGGCAAACAGTCAATTACTAACGATATACGGCGACTGAATGAACGATGTGGTAGAAAGTGAATGCTGTAAACGCTATTTCGATTCTGTTTCCAATAATCAAAGTAATCTCTATATGTCTATTATACACACTTCAAATATTTATATGTTTAACAATATTCACTTATATCACGCTATTTTATATTATATTCACTTTTATAATTTTATATTAAATTACCACTATAGTGTAAAAGAATTGTTTTTAAATTGCGATTTTGAAGCTATTTTAAGATACGGAACTGCATTAATTACATAGATTCAAGAGCAGTGAGAAACGTTTCCTACCTTGTGGTGTTTGAAGGAAAATAAACATGACTATGCACCACAAATGTACCATTGGCCCATGTTCTAGTAGCGGAGCTCGTTGTTGTTTTGTCATGTAAATGAAGTCAGACATCACAATTTGAATATTGTTTATGTAAAACGGATAACCTTCTTATGATAAGAGATTTGTAAATACTAATTTCTCGTAATGAGTAAATATGTAATATAAAGTGTGTTTTTGCTTCTTGATATCATCCCTTTTCTTGCTGGTGATATTTTGTATTAAAATGAAGTGTTATAAAAGTAGTACATTTGTAACATGTTATAGACAATAGGTAATATGACGCAAAATTCAGTCTCTAAATATAAAAAGCTGTTAAGTGTATGCACACATAGACGACAAGTCTATAATTTATGAGAATGAACTGAGATATTTATAAATCAAGAATTAATATACCGATAAGTAGTAGTTGATGTTTTCTACGACGCATTACTGCTAGGTTTAGTTTAATATACTCTTCTAAACAGCAATTGTTTGATTTAAAACGAGCAACAGGAATTGGGCTTGTTTCAAATCCATTATTTGTAGTTACCAACTGAATAAACTGTGATTTTGTATAGAACATTTAAATTCGCCATACCTATTAAGGCTAGTCACTTTGATATTGTTTGTTAGCTTTATGAATTGATATAAAGGAAAGATCTTATATATTTCGAAACAAAAATTTTTAATGTAGTAACACAACTAATTATTCGTCAATTTTTGACAAAAAGAAGCCTGTATTGCATAATATAAAATTTCTACCGAAATTATACATATTATTCTTGAGAAAAAGTACGAGTCAGGGAAACTTTCACATGCTCAATATGTCATCTTGCAATATGGAAATGAATAGCGACACTTACGTAGAGTACCAAATGTTGGCGATTCATCATCAGTATAGTGAGGACGCATTATTTGAACCTTATTCTTCGACCTTAATTCATAGTTTTACATATAATACAGGTTAGGCCAGATGTAATTGCTTATTTAGTACATTATTATTATTGTAATATTAATAATATATTATATATTATATTGTTGTAGTATTGCTAATTATTACACTGAAAAGAAAGTAATGAAGACATTGATTTCTTTTTATTTTTCAGGCGATCCAACACGGCCAGTGGAGCACGGCCTTATGAAGATAAGGTGTCATGGGGAGTGTGCAATGAACTGTCGCGCAGTACGCGCTGTGACACCGCCCTGCTGAACCACCCATCCATTTCATCGAGTGTTGGCAAGAAAGACTCTTTAAGCATACGGATGTAACGGTCAAAACTGAACGATTCACTGAAACTGAATGTAATAATATACAGAGCCTGACATCACCCCATCCGGACACTTTAAACTAGGAAATGGAAGCCTCACAGTAATCTATGCATAATTCTAATTAGATTTGATTAAATAATCAAACTGAAATAAAAAATAATAAATATAGTATTAAAAATATATTTTAAATGAACCTATAACTGAAACCTACACATACTACTAAAAATATAATCGTGTTTCCAATAGTACGTTTTCAATAATGACATTATGGCAAGTACTAAGTAGTATTTCCAAGGTATTATACTGTGTCGGTCTTGTTGCGATAAGTGAAGGAAGAAATGAATCTAAACCCAGCATTTATATCAAACGAAAATCTAAATTCAATAATTCACTAAAATGAGATTATGAGCTGAACCAAATCCTACTTTATGTGTTTAATTTGTGTAAAGAAATTGATAGTAAATACACAAGTAATATGGTACAAATAATGTAACTAATAGCAGATAATTTATGTAAGCTGGATAAATCGTTACGCAGTTTTAAATTTTTACAGAGACCGATCTAAACAAAGGTAAATGAAACGGAGCCCGATGTATAAATTTGAGTTTAGATGTATCCGATTTAACCACGTTAGAGAAATAAAATAATTGTTATTGTTACACATTGCTCAAATTAAATAGATAATATGTATTTTAGTATGGCTTATACTATAGTTTTTGTCACTAGAAATGTTTCAATATCTTTATATATTAGTAATTCTAAACTATAAACCGCGTTTAAAAGTCAAGTGGGATTTTCATTTAACCTACTAAAATATTAAATGGCGTATAACTTAATTTCATCCTCCGCTTAGTGATTTAAAATCTGACTCTTTTACAGACTAGAATCTTGGAATCCGGAGTACAAGTCGGTCTAAGAGATATCAAAGATCGATGACTAAAACTTTAAAAACAAACTATTTATTTCAGACACACCTAGAATACAAATAAATCTGCCTGCTCTACCAGCAGCCAATTATTCTAATCCATATGAAGAGGTTTTCTCATTGTCTTATAAGTTGCACAATTTATTGAGTGCACAAATATGTTATATATATATATATATATATATATATATATATGGTCCTAAATCACAACCGAGCAACCGATATTTATACACATAACGTAACGATGGTGGGAAGGCTTCATTTAATGGTAAATTGAATCCAAACGGAACATTCGCAATTAAATTAAATTTTCAACTATACCTACATTATATGGAGAGAATATATATGAGGTACTCATCGTTATAAACTTAAAATTTAATTACAATTAGTTAACTTATGTTCAGCTTTTAAGAGACTTATGTGACTTTACTATCATTCGTTTTGTATATAAAACATACTAGACTGTAAGTTGTGAACCATTAAATGCAATCATAAAAACATGTATTATTCTGTATTTATAAAACCCGTTTTCGTAGTAAACATATTAGAATTTTTGAAATTAAAAAGACCGTATTGAATAAAAATTAAAATGGGAATTAAATAAATGAAAATTAGTGAGGTGTTTAGCTATAACACTAATAGTTATATTGATATATGTTTAAATATAACGTCAAAATCAACTTCAATAAAATCAATGTAATAAAAAACACTCGACAATAAAATATTATAAAAGGTATAAATTCTGAGAAGTATATCAATACAAGTAAACTTTCTTAGGAAATAAAGAGTTAAATAAAAGAATTACACCACTTTTTTCGTTTAGATTCACAGAAATATATTCTACACTCCTACCGTAACAGTAATTTCCCCAAGTGTTAATACTGACATATTTGTGAATATTACAACCGTTAGTTCAAGTTTAATTTAGTATACATTAAAAAAATAATTATTAAGAACCTTTGGATGAGTTTTAATGTTTAAACATTGTTATCCTTATAAATTAGATAGAATGATGATAGAATTGCTGTGATGAAACAAGGGGTTGGAAAAACTTTAAGTACTCTCACCGACCGAGATACCGAGATGGAATGAACTTTATTACGTTACTTGTGAGTGTATCATGATCAAAGTGGTAACTGTACTTTTTTATGAAGATATAATAGCCAAAAATAAAATTGAAAGATTTTAATAATACATATAAAACAGTGAAACTTTATTTATTTATGTAGAAGATGTATATATGTTAACTCTCACCAGTATATCATAAATGGAATCCAAATAATATTTTTCTTTATGTGTAATATATGTTAAAACAGTTGACCTATAGGATTTAAAAGAAATGGATTAAGGTCTTTATATTACAATTATCCATTACAAAGTCCAATTGGCTGAGAGATTAGCGTAGTCTCTATTTGATAATAAAGCAGATTTATTTATGTTTTTGTGTGTGTATGTCTGTAAATCTGTAACATTTTAAATTAATTAATTTAGAGAGTTGAAATGCAGCTTCAAACACCACCTTTGCTACCTCAAAAATTCTTTGCTTTACAAATATATATTTCTCCCTTAACAAAGTTTGACACAATTGAAAGCAACTAAATAAGTATAGTATAGCATAGTATTGAGAAGCTCAGGACTCTCGGGCCTACCCGTTATGTATTATTACCGTTACCATGACAATAGACCGATACATTGCAGTATCAAAGCACCCGTCAGAATACATACATAGTACATAGATACATACAATCCAAATGTATTCATAAGTAGTAACCAACATGGCCGTGTCACATATGGTACCTATGTGTAATCTAGGTTTAGCTGCCCTTACAAATAAATAGCGTTCTTCACTGACCAAGAAAGACCTTTGTACTAGGTTTTTAGTGTATAGGGTCTAATATATCAGAAGTTAGTGGCTAATCGTTAATGAGACCTATAATTTAATAAGGAGCTGGAAAATTTGATTTCAGTCTTTCTGTCTGCCAGCCCGTCTGCATGCATCTTAGTTCACTCACTTTTTTGATGACTTAAAATTTTTTCATTATGTAACTTGAAATGCCTGATACGCGATACTTCGTGTGAAGGTTATTTTTGACGATGGAAGGATTGTGAAGGAAACAGGATTTTTCCGGACATTTGCCATCGTTCAGTGAAACAAGAAATCAGTAACACCACGTTTCGAAATCTGAAATCTAAACTCTTCTTCAGGTAAAGAACTAACCTAATACATAATTGCAAACTAGGTTAAAATAAACAAATCTTACCAAAGCGTTGTGGCACGCCTAAGTCAGGAATCACAACCTACATGTTGTTTGTCAAATTTACTAACTCTATAAACATGCACTTAATAAAAAACTATACGAAACACTAATCATTAAAACTGAACTACGGAATACAGGTCACAATACGTCTTCACTCGTCTACTAACCACCTACGACTGACCAGAGGGACTAGCCAATGGTAATCGTCACGGCTGGCTAAAACAAGATAGCGGAAATAAAAGGGAAGGGGGACAGAAATGGGCCCTTTCGTTATTATTGGTTCATGCGAGATGAACTTCTTAAAACCATATTGTGACTCCGCAGTGGTTTATTACAAATATCTGATCCGTTTGAAACTTTTGGTTTTCTCTTTAGTTCATTTTTTAGAATTGGCAACCAAAGCGGCCTAATCTCGACTGATGGTTGACTGATTGGTTGGTCTGCCAATTTAATGTATGTTGCCTCAATTAATTTCCTTTTGAAGAAATGTAGTTCCCGATGTATTATGTTGGCTTCATCCCAATTCATATGATGGTCTTCGGACCAACAATGGTGTGCAATTTTTGACTTTTCTGTAAGACTCTTTCTCATGTTTTCTATGGGCTCTTTTATCCTTAAGTTTTGTGGTCTTTTTGTCTCGCCTATGTATTCCCTATTGCAACTACATTTTATACTGTAAACACAGTTTTTTTAATCCTGTGTGCCATTTTTTGGTTTTGTTTTTACGAGACTTTGTCTAAGAGTGTTGTGTGTTTTAAACGCGGTTCTAATGTTGTACTTTCTACCTACTCTTCCTTGTAGTTTTTCTTTCTTTCTTGTAGTTTCTCCGATGATCCCGGCACATAAGGGATTGACATAAACGCAAATTTATCACAATTCTGTTTTTCTGACTCAGGACCGATTCTTCTGGTTTGTTTGCACTTATTTATTACTAATTGAGGGTATCCATTGCTTCTGAGATCCGATTCAATTTTCTTAAATTCTTCTTTTAGTCCATCTTTATCTGAGCACAAGCTCTTTGCTCTATCAACGAGTAGGCTACTCCTTCTTTGACAGATTTTTGATGGTTGGAGTGATAATTTAAATATTTTCCTGTGTTATCTTTCGAAAAAAAGTTGTCTTAAGGACATCTCTATCTCTTAATACACACACATCCAAAAAGGAAAGCTTGTTTTGGACTTCCACTTCCATTGTGAGGTGGATGGAAGGAGAAATACTATTAATGTGATTCAAAAAATTATTTAATTCAATGTCTCCATGAGAAAAAAAAAACAAAGGTATCATCCACATACCTCCACCAAATCTTCGGTTTGAACTGAGCTGAAGCCAAAGCTTTTCGTTCAAATTCCTCCATAAAGATATTGGCGAAAATAGGGGACAGTGGAGAACCCATTGCCATCCCCTCATCTTGACGGTAAATTTTACCCTCTAACTCAAAATAATTGCATTGAGTGCATCGTTCTAAGAGTTCCATAATTACTGGCACGGGAAGTTTAGTTCTATCCTTTAATGTTTGGTCTTCTTTGAGACGTGATTTAATAATTCCGAGAGTTTCTGGAACTGGTACATTTGTAAATAGACTTTCGACATCAAAACTTACCAGTTTGTCAGTTTCATCCAACTTTAGGGATTTTGACTTCTCTACAAAATCCTGAAGAAGAGATCAGATTGCAGATCTCGAAGCTTAGTGTTAGTGATTTCTTGTTTCACTGAACGATGGCAAATGTCCGGAAAAGTCCTATTTCCTTCATACTTCGTGTGTTGCACTTCTACCTCTTAGACGGATTGACAGACAACTACATCATAATATTTTTGTAGATATGCTAAGTATTTAATATAAAATATATTAAAATTTAAATATAATTCCATATTGAAAACTTTATCTACTTATAAACTTGCGGAACAGTTAAAGAATAGCAGCGCAACTCACGAAATATATTCTACTAAACATACTAAATTTCTTACAAACACGTTTACAATTAGTAAATATAAAATAATAGTTTGTGTTTTATTGATTATGACCTGTCCATTGACATTTATGGTATTACATAATTATAATCAGATTAATTCCTCTATGAAATAAGTTTAAAAAGTGTACCATTTCTACGTCAAATCTTTCTTTTAAACAAATTTATAAATGTTTTTATTTCATTGACATAAATATTCGTCCAAAATATTGACTGAATGATGGTCCTTCAGTAGTATACAATGGCAGCATATACCTGTATCATTTTCTTTGTTTAATATATACACTAGTTGTATTATATTATTTATAATGCATTCATAATACAATGTAATAAATAAATAAATGATAATATTTTATGTTTATAATGTTATTAATGGTTGTAATGAACTAAAAGAAGTGATATTATGACGCATTTCGCGATATAAAGGTACATTGAAAACTAAATTCAGTAAGTTGATACTATTATTTGAAGCATCATGTAATACCCGGAACTAAGCTGAGTTTAAACGATAAATAATAACAATTGACTGATGTAACCACGCTACCGTATTCGTTTGACATGAAGAATACACAGCTCTCCAAACTTCATAAAATACATTTCATACATGTTGGATACAATAAAGCAACACTGCAATATTTGAAGTGGATCATCTTGTTATCCCCTCTAAATACGGTTTATGTGTTTAATTATGGTAAAATCAATTTCTATAACAGAGTGAATAGCACAGAGGAATAAATACATCTTTAGGTTGGCATCTTAGTTGACGTGTTCCTACCTTACCACATTTGTGTTTAAATATGGATTACGGAACAACTTAGTAAATGAATAGCTCTACTTGTACACTGTTAAAAAGCATAGATTTTGAGTGAAAGTTATTTAATTTAAACACACTTATTTCATTTATTCTGTCGATGCTTTCAATTTACCTTAAGCCAAATAGTTCAAAAAGAACTAAAAGTTCTTATTTGGTATTTTAATATCACTCCATTCGTCATTACTTGTACGGGATAAAACAGTCAACTTATGTGAATTACTTAAATTTCCAACAAATACTTAATAATAAATAATCATAAAAGGAATAGCAAATATTAGTTCGGAAATAACCTAGACATTTTTGTTACCCAATCATTATTTACATCAGTTATGGAAGGTTCTACTTTGATTAAATTTTACTGGCTCTGCTAGAATCTGGAATTACAGCAATGCACATTTGGTATGCACAGTGCCAGACACAAAATTAAGCGGTTTAATGCAATTTTCAACTTAAACTAGAGAGGCTGATATCCTTATTGTATAGTATGTTAGTGCCTAGTGCTATAGCAGTTTATACTTTGTGTGTAAAAATTGTACAAGACCACCTGTCCTATGAAAAAAAGGTTGGTATAATACAATATTCCAACATTTATTCATGTATATACATCATAAAACAAAGTATAAGTACATCAATCCAAATATCGTAACAGGCTTCGCTGAGGTTGCCGAAAAATGTCACGTCTAATAGCACATTTCATTACCGATATTTCCTGTGGACAGATCATTTATAAAAAAAATGTACACACAATGGTGCTTATTTGAACTCATTATTTTAATGGACATTTGTATCATATTTTGCCAAATGCTACACTCAGATTTGGGTTTATTAAATCGGGTTTCATATCAGTGTTTAAATAATAAAACCCTACACACTAAATTACTATACAAATATGTTCAATGTGTTTGGAAGGTTAGGCTATAATGTGTTATTAATTCGAATGTTTACATCTCTTATAAGTGTATTGAGTTTGCTTATAAATTAACTTTAAGATATGTTCTAGATGACGTAATGGTGACCTATAAGACGAACTTAAAATGTTTCCTAACGCTCACCCGAGTCCCTGAAGTAGTTTGCACCATAATTAAAATTTATTACCCTGATTCATTCAGAATGAATATATGGTTTAGGTTCCAATTCTGATTATCATCGAAGGCTCTGCACCCTTTAAATTAGTTTTAAGAACAATTTAAGAGCATTCGTAGCCCATACAAAGGTAATACTATTACAAAAGGAACTCAAACATCGATCTTCTCTTTTCAAAACCCATCGCATAGTATCTCGTTGATTTATAGCAGATAATAATATAAATAATATTATAAAACCAACCTGAAGTGTTTCAAGCACAATTCACGTATTAAATAGTTTTATTTTTACGTTCTCTATACTTTAATTCCACAAACTTGAAGTTTCTATGAAGATCGGTAGAGACACGTTCAAAATGTTCCTTGATGCTGGCTATATCATCGGTCATGATGCCAATATTATACATTTCTGTCATCTTCTATGTTACTATTTGTAACCAAGCGACTGCTTTCTGAAATATTGGGGTTATTTTAGAGGGAGGACACATTCTTTACACAAAATTAATATGGACTGTAGACTTTGTAACATAATACCGTAGTATACGATTCGAGTGAATAGGTGTAGTTGCAAACTCTTAGTCCTGGTAAGTCAATATAAATTATAATACAGGCCACTTAAAACGAAAATATATCAAGAGAGAGTATCTATCTTAATAAAGAAAGATAATTAAAATACCGTATTAATAGTGTATATTTACAACTAACATTGTTTTTTATATATGCTAAGCATATTTATACGTCAGTATATAAACCTGTGGTAATTTCTTAACCTTCTGTTGGTATATTGCAACCAGTCCAATAAAACATTATATAAACATTACTTAACTAGTGTACTGTACTATTTAAATTAGAAGAAATGTACGTAAAAATATGTAACTAAATAAACAGTACTATTTGAGATTTACAATGTAATGCATTCGAATATAAAAACATTTTAAATATAACCTATTAAGCGATCCTATAGTATAAAAAGTTCTACGTTACAATATACCAATGGAACATTTTACTAAAACACGACTGCTACAGATTGAAACGATTATTACTATAAGTTGAAAAGTTTCTTTCCCATTAAACCATAATCTGTACTTATTATAACGCTCAAACTTTATCAGTAAATTTCACTATAACTGGATGAAAGTATTAGCTTTGCCAAGTAAATTTTTATTGAAAAAGCCAAGCTGTGCAGATAAGCCTGATTACATTCAACTAGTGTCCGACATTGTAATTCCCAGAAGTTACTTAAGCTTTAGCACCAATTTATTAATTTCCATTATATTGGGAAACTTATGTAGTCAATGATATCTTACTACACTTGTTCTCTATAAGGTAACATTTTTAAGTTACTGTTTGCTCGATTGCACTTTACACCAATTTGCAATTATGTAAATAATGCTCATTTTATAAAGGTCATGTTTTGTTTTTTTTGTGTTTAGACGACAATTAAATTTGGTATTTGGTTTATGTAAATACACAACTTGCAAGATTGAATTCCAAAACAATTTATATTCTACGAATACGGGATATCATCAATATTAAGATATATTTTGATACAAACATATTCTTGTTCTGAGGGATTTTAAAACGTACAACATTATAAATTCAACAATAAGGTGATACTTTTCCCTCATAATTTCTCCAAATTATTTTTCTACCCGAATAATATTGTTGGTTCCACACCAAAAAACAAATGAAAAGACAAAAGCTTCATTTCACTAAATTCTTTTCTGAAAATCTCCGTTCTTCCTTATGATAACTAAATTAATAAATAGAATTTCGGAATTTTCCATTGTTATATGTTGCAAAAATTATAAACAAAATTTGTAACATTGAAGACTACCATCTTATGCAGGTGTAAAAAAGTTTAGGAAATAAAAAAATGTTATAAATTAAAACTTGCGGCATTGGACTGCCACTCAAAGCTTAGGTGACACGTAACTTATAAACCGACTGCTTGTTACAGTAATGTTATAATGTTATAACATGTAACGATGAAAAATTTACGAAATTCAACTATCCTTTCAAATCATCATATATCAATACAAACTTTAAAGAAAGCAAAAATTATAGGGACTCTACCTCAAGTTATATATTTTTCCAGCTTGGCCCGTAAACTATTCCAATCACTGAGGCAAAGTGAGATTCACAACATAAAGCCCTTTGAAACTAGCGTTCAGTAGTCCTTTGTCGTTATGATAACTGTAATCTTTGAACGATCCCCATATTTGGCAAACTATCACCTTATCACCTCCAGAAGCTGGCTACACTTTGAATTAAAATGTTTTCTAAATACTACAGTCTCTGGTACGAACTATCGGTACTATCAGTGAACCCTCTAGACCCGGAAGTATGCTTACTCGATATAGAGTCAAATTGACTTTTTTATATGTAACTCTCCTTTAGGTCGTTGGAGTCTGAAAATCTTTATATTCTCACAGAAAATATTACCCATTATTCAGTGTGAGTCCAATACTCAATAGAAGTGTGACTAAAATTACTATGTCAGCAATTATTATTCATATCCTAATCTTTTATACACATTATGAAAACTTTCTTTAAGATTCTAAAACTGCCACTCTTTGGTCATTCTAGGCAATTTCTACCTATGAGGCCAGAGAACGCTAGTAAAAGGCTTTTTAAGTATGTGGTATATATCTAAGACCCATTTTCACACGATTATTAATTTTTGTTCTATTTAGAACTACGGAGTTCACCGGTTCCTTTCAACATACAACATGGTTTACCATTACCAAATTGACACCCCCATTTTGCCAGTGAGAATCCTGTTGATTGCATGTCAGTGTAACATAAAACTACGTTATATTAAACAGCACGTTACCTTTCTCGTGTACAAATACAACTTAGATAGGAAAGGTTTTGCAGATTAATTTTCATTAACAACGTTCTATGAACATTTCTAATACGTTTAACTAGTAAAGTCTCATTTGTATATTTACCGTTTATTCAAAATCTGTTAATCATAGCTTTGAAATTACGTTTATATTCTGTTGTAATAAACTATACTTTTATGTTACTCATGTAGTCTTTGTTGTGATATAACTAACTGATATCCTTATAGTATATATATGATCATTCTTAATGGACCACGGATAACTTGGAAGAGCATAATCATTAAAATATTTAAATATGTACATCAAAAACAAAATTATTAGCGTTGGGAATTACTTCATAACTAAAATATTTCATATAATACACAATATTCCAACAAAAAATATTTCGTAAAATTTTATGAAGTACATGTTGTACCCAAAGGTATAATAAATAGCCTATCTATTATGTTACACACTAAGACTCAAAATTAGGCCAAGACATCTAATTACTTTCTTGATCATAAAAACATAACCTAACTTATATTGTTGAATCTTGTGTAGTGCAGTTGCATTTGTGGTGAAATATGTAGGCAGATACGGATAGCTTAGCTTCGTCAAAGCTAGGTTATATAAGATTGTTACTAGAAGCTAGCAATATCGAGCTGAACGGCTGCAATGAAATGAGAACAAAAGCCTTTTAACTGTTTTGTGCTCTCATTCTCTCTTGGCAGTAGCAATTATCCTGTGGGGATGTAGTTCACGGTAAGGATTGTGAAGAGTATAATGGCACTAGCTAAGATATAATTCTAATTTCATTCCAGCCTACCTGTAATATAAATTACACTGTCTTCAATTTTTAATTTTTACTATGGCACCCCGAGTTAATCACACATATTATTAGAATTATGATGTAATCTGGAATTTTTTTATGATTTTGAAAATCTATTATCCTTGATAAAGTAATAAAATATTTTAAAAACGATATTATAGAGAAAATACAGAATTAATTAGAAGGTTTCTCAGAATTATTTTATTAAAACGTGAACTACCCTCATTATGGAACAAAACTCGGAACAAAACATTATAAGAATATGTATAAGGACAACAGACAACCCGAAAATTATAAGCAATTTTAGATTTTCCTTCAAAATGTTAATAGTGAAATATTTTTATTATATTTAAAAATGTTAAGCGTACACCATAATGAGACCTTAAGAAATAGTGCAAAAATGATGTTTTTGTCCTTACAGTACAAAACATTTTTTTGTTTTGTTTAGTTGGTATGCCTGTTTACTAAATATTCACTTAACCAAAATATACAAAACCGGATATGTAATGAGGACATATAAAGCTATGAACCGAGACCGAGAGTTGTTTTGGAATCCAAATGTTATGACTGAAAATATCTTATGTAAATATTTTCCACCATTACAATATTTTATCATTAGAATAATTGCAACAAACCGATTTCTGTGAATTCAAATTACAACTGAAACTAATTAACGAACATGAAATGAGTAAATACACAATTTTATTTTAAATTATCGCCATTCATTAGACTAGAAAGGTTTCACTCGTCCAAATTAAATGTATTCGTAAATGCATAGTATTTATATTTCGCAATAATTAAAAAAAATACAATAAGTTTTATGATAACTAATAGTTTATAACAAATAATTGAAAAATAAACTTATGTGCATATGTTTAACAAGTCATAAATTCTCTAGAAGTTTGAAGAGTTTAATTCTATTGGATCCCTTCAAATCACAATGACCTCAGCTAAACCGCTTCCCACACGACTTATGGGCTAAAGTTCACACAGTCTGTCCGAGAAACTAGAGAGTGTTATGCAATGCCGCAGGCTAAATTCAAAAGGAATCTTATGGAAAAGTTATAAAACGAATATATTTAGCTGTACGATAAACTCAGTAAAATTCTTTACCAAACTTATAGGTAGGGTGTAGTTAAATTAAGTTGATTAAGATTGGAAAATCTAATAAGTAGCTTTAAAGTTTTATTATTGACTAGCAGTTACCCGCGTCTTCACAATCAACTTTCTGATGAAAAGCAGGATATTATACTCACGTATTATTTTATATGATATTCTAAATGCTCCTGAGATAATTGATAGCCACTCGAAGCTATTCCAATCTCTTGGTCCATTTTAGGTTTGAGTTTGTAAAAAGTGTTTTGGGACTCGGAAGTCGTTCAGTTAAAGAGTTTTTTTTATGATTACAGTTTTCGTCGAATATTCTAAGATAATTTATTAAATTGGTCCGCCAATTTCAATACCAATTCAACAATTTTGGGCCACATTGGAGTAATCCTTAAGCTGAAGACAATATCAATTATTGGTACAATACACCTTGGGATTCTGTGCGTTTTAGGAATGGAAGTAATATTATCTTAGATATATGTTATGTTAAAGGTAATTCTAATGCAATAGTTGAGCTTGTCTTATTTCCCCGATAAAAAAATACATACACACACACATTCATGTACGAACACACACACATATTACATAAATGACATGTTTGAATGTAAATATTTTTTTTACATTTTGAAAGTGTGTTATCAGGTGTTTCTTCTTTTGTTTGTTTATTTTATTCAGTTTAAGTTTATACAGTGTACTTGAGAAAGTTGTAATTACAACGAAATATTGTAAAGTTAACAATTGTAGTTTTCTTTTGAAACTGCTCTAAGAGTATATATATATATATATATATCAAACCAGAAAATAGCAGAAATATTTAGTATACATATTATATAATAATATAATATATATATATATATATATATATACACACATTAAACCAGAAAATAGCAGAAATAGGTAATATACGTGTATATATATATACAGGAACTACAAGAGTGATAGTAATATTTGACTTATTACACATGTAGCCTCACTGTCCTAGTACATAAAAATAATTTTATATTTACTTTGTTTGAACACTTATGGACATTATTATAAAACCATAATCTTTACTGAGTTTTCGAGTGACGTTTGTGTGGTCCTAGGTGCTATAAAATAGCGGGCAACCTTTATTGGAAGTATTGCACCTGGAAGTATTAGCTACATCGTAATAAAGCTCCAATTAATTCTACAGTTCACAAATAGTAGTTATTTCCTTGCTACCCCATCTGTCGCGGCAAGGTGTTGTGGTCAACCTGTCTTGTCTCAGGATTGGTTACACTATGACTAAACCCCAAATCTCTCCAGGATTCACAAGTGATGGTTATACTCGCGTCGCCCTGTCTAGCAGTACATAGATTAGTGGTTGACCTGTCTTGGTAATTAATTACCTCTCCCAGGAATTGTTAAATCATTATGAAACCCAACATCTTGAAGATACATAGATGATGCATATATCCGTGTCACTTTTTACAATGCCGTAAGGTGTTAAAGACAAAATGTCCATAAATATAGTTTGTTGTTGAGAAGCCTTTAAATATTTGATAGAAAAATTAAGAATACTACAAAATCATTTTATACAGATACAATTCAAAAATCGAATATGAGATAGATCTTTTCCCCCATTTCAACTGGAAAATATATTCTTACGGTAGCATTTGCTTGTATAGTATACTGTAAGTCTTTAAGGATTGTTTACTTCGGGAGTGGTAATCTTGAAAATTTGGCATATACAACTAGAAATATATACACGACTTTTCTGAGCACCAAAAATGAACACATCCAAAAGATTCTTTAAAACATTTCCTTATTATTAGTTTTAATTTTACTCTATGGTTGTAATATGTTTTTCCTAAATTAGCTTTTTATCTAGAATGATTCCAAGATATTTGGAATCATGCAAGTTTTTCAGTAATTTGCAATTTAAAATTCAACACTTCATTATAAAATATGAAAGTTAAAATTGGCTAAGGAAAACAAAATATTTAAAATGAGTTATGACGTATTTTTTTTATATTTATTTGAATTTTATCAATATTAAACCTGTGTTTCAAAATAATTAAATTGTCTTTAATATGATTCCTTAATATATTAACAATTTTATATGTAAAATGAAACAATTTCATCAGTCAAATTGAAATGTCTACCATTGAATCAAAATTCTAATAGATAATCAATAAATATTAGAAAAAGAGTAGCAGGGATGACAGAGCCTTGTGGCACCCCCACCTAACAAGGAGAGGCTATTTAAAACTCAGCCCTTCTCGTACTTTCTGCGATCGATCCATTAGTAACAAAGCCAGGGGCACAACTCGCACGGATTTTATTAATTAATCGGATTTTAATATAAACTTAGTTACCAAAACGTTGAACAAAAGAAGAATAGTTTGTAAGTAATTGTTAAATAATAGTATTTCATTCGATAAATACTATTATTGTCATAAGAAGTGGAATTTTCATTCAATAAAGACAGAAAGATTTTTAATTGAAAAATTGAGATTTTCAGTTAAAATATGGTGAATGATTTATTCTGCTTTAAACAGATATTACACAGCTTTTCTGTTGGCCCATAAAGAGGTCAAGAACCTATTGTATACTTATTGTATTCTTGTATACTTATACATGTATAAGTAAATATTTATAAATACATATTTATATTATATATGATACTCTACGTGTGGAGTAACAAGCTTCACTGAGGTTGCATGCCAAATTTTAACTCAATAGTTTATTTTAAACTCCAGATGTCCTGCGGACAGATTCGGTATTCGAGGACAGACTTACATTCAAACATACAGAAAATACATTTTGACATCCCTCCGACAGACAAAAGAGAATATTTTTGCCTAATGATTTATAGGTTTAATAAAGCTTAGCCTACATCCATGGATGGACATACACCCTGTATATACACATATATGATATCCCATTCTTGTGTACGTAAAAGTCATAGTTTGCATATGAAATAATATAGTTTTCAGATATTACTCCTTATGGTGCATTCAATATTTTATTAATTATGTTATAGTTGTTTTATCAAAGAAAGTTTAAACCTATACATTAATAAAATATACAAAAATATTGATAGTTCTAATAATTATTATCACTTGTATTTTAGTAAAGATTTGAACAGAACATATGATAGTTTAGTACAACAACTATATTGATAGTAAAGTTAAAGATTTCATTGAGTTTTGTTTTTGTTTGTACTCATTATATTTTTCAGCTTACAAAGGGTATCCCTGGGGAAATTAGGTAGAACCGCTGTGAAAGCAGAGAACATAAGCATAGCTCAGAAGTGTTGTACATGTTTTAGAAAATTGGAAAATAAAATACACTATAACATCGATCTCTATACATTTTTTACTGGTAACGTAGGCCTACGTATGTTGTATATGCAATATACACAAGAACATTGAAAATTGATACAATAATAACGTACAGACGTACGAAGAGTATCATTTACCTTAGACTGACATAGCAGATCTCACAACTGACTTCAAGGTTTTCCCATTTGTAAAGCGTCAAGGCATTGCTTAACAATTGAGTTTTCTTAAAATATTTCGGCACTGATGTAGACAGCTATGTTCGTTCAGATGAATTAACCTAAATATTTTAGTAATATAATTATGTAAGCAATTTTTATTTTTATTTTATTCGCAATAATTTGGGATGAAATCAGTTTTGCTATGCTTTGATACACTACCAAAGAGATATTACTTACAACTAAAATGTACAGTTAAGCATTTTAGTATTTCAAAGTCACCAACTTAATTTTAAGTACTATTAGTACACAATAAACACAAGCATTAAAATAGTGAAAATAATTGTACGTTTATTATTACAAGTTTGCTGAAATATTGACAATTGTGACATTGTGGAAAGGTTTTTCGGACATTTGCCTTCGTTCAGTGAAACAAACAATTCAGTAACGCTACGTTTCGATATCTACAATCTGATCTCTTCTTCAGGTAAGTAACTAACCTAATACGTATAACACACTAGGTTACAATAAACAAATCATACAACAAAGCGTTGTGACACGCCTAAGTCAGGAATCACAACCACTATGTTGTGTGTAAACTTCACTTACTGTAAATCATGCACTAAATAACAAAATAATACATGTATTAGGTTAAAAAAATGAAATTAAATGAAAAATGACTTTATTAGAGGCGAAGTTAGGACTATAAAGTCCTCTCTACCACTTAACCTCAATAGTACTTAGGTTAGTTACTTAGCTGAAGAAGAGATCAGATTGCAGATCTCGAAACGTAGTGACTGATATTTTTCACTGAACCATGCCATATTGAAAATTATTTTAAATTGTTACCTAATTTTCCAATGTATTTGGTAAGGTCCTCAGTGACACTGCCCCAAGTGAGTTATATCCCACAAATAATTATATAAATTATTTTATTAGGTATTGAATCACCAGATATTAATGATTTGCTTTGAAAGAGTAATAATGGCTTATCATTAAGTAATCCATAGCAGTATAAATACAAGTATCACTATTTTATATATATATATATATATATATAATATATATACACATTTTTTATAAGTGTAATAGCCTAATAGTTATAAAACCATCGTACTTGTTTTCTTGACAACGTAGGGTTCTAAGAACTGCCCCATGTTCATATTGTCTTTATCGGGGCAACAAAGCAAACTCAACCATGTTACCAGCAGTATGTCAGACCGAAAGAAAATTACAATGGCTAATAGCCAAAATTATTGCTTTATGTCAGAAGGTGTGCTTCACATACCTTTATATGCCTCTATATTCTAGAGACATCTCTGTTTTCAGAAAAAAAACGATCATATTTGAGGTAGTGTTGTACATTCTTATTATACCAGAGGCAGGACAACTACCGAACTGGGAGACACAGGACGGTAGTACATATATGGTAGTCTAAGACGTTATGATCGGCCTTCTCAGACAGGAGCTCAGTTTGTCAACATACTGCAAAATTTGATTAAAAGTGTCCGCAAACGCCCAAGGCATTTAAAACTGATCTGAAAACCGCATTGATCTCAAATGCGTTTTACAATACAGCCGATTTCATGATGGGATATTCTCATGATTGGCTGACTGAATCTGGTGATAGAGTGTAAAATTCAAATCAATAAGAAGCAAGATGGATGGAACACACTGTATGTACGAAATGAACCTAGATGTCATATATGAATTCAAAATGTTGGCCTATTTTCTTTATGAACATTTTCTTTGACAATTGCTAAAACATGTACATTTCGAAAGCAATAAATTACAATGAGGAAAACTACAATAGAAACGTACGTTAATATAAAGCCGCTATGTATGCAAATGTCCCCTAACATATTAAAATAAATGTTCAGTGTACATGTTCACAAGAAATAAAAAAAAAGTACAATAAGGAAATAATACAATAGAAACGTATGTTAAAATATAAAGTCATTTTGTATGCAAATGTCTCTTAATATATGCAATAGAGTATTTAGTTACCACTAAAGTACAAGTTAAAAATATTATTGCCAAAGTATTCAAGACCTATTTGCCATGAATAGTAGTAAGCATAACTGCAGTAGTGCGGTATTGTGGAGTACATAACGCGGAGCACGTGATTGTCGCTGATTCTTGCACCTGTCAGGATTGTAGTGTACCTACGAGTTACTGGCCACATTGACCTCTATCTGAGAATACTACTGTTCTTCCAACCCTTAGCGAACGTTGAAGTTTTTGCTCTGATTGTTTCAATTGTGTTTACAAGTATATTTAGATGATATCTTCTTAATTGGTCTCCATTAGCACAATCCTTTTTTTCTGTTCGATTAATGTATATAACTAACAATTAAAAAAAAACATGTTAATAATTTCAAAAGGTGAAAAGTGATGTTTAAATATCACATTTAAATAAGATAACGCATGTTCTTTCTTAAAGAACAGTTGTATCCGTATGTTATTATGTAGAAGTACAAAAATATTTATTTAATTATATTTATATGTAAGTTTGACAGAAATATGATTCCCTAAAAGATAAAATGTTATTGTCAACTACATGAAATAAAGAAAACTGTAAAGATTAATTATGGTTATTTTATTTTCTATTCTATGATTTACTATATACAGTGTAAACATATGTTCTTAATAACCAAGTATATTAATAAATCAATTGATGAATATAATCAATGTATAATATACAAGTTTGTAGTAAGCCACACCACATGTCTTATAACAGACTTAGCTGACGTTGCATGAGCAAATTTCATATATATTGCTCAATTCCTTAGGCTATGATTCTCTGTCTAAATTAAAAAATATTAAATAATTAAGTTCTCAGTTTTTTATACATTTATTTTTCTATTTACCTATTTTATTCTCACTGTTTCGGTTAGGTAACGTTGTAAAGGTGTTTGCTTAAGCAGCCAATTCCCAGGAAGTGATATGCGAATCTTAAACTAAAAGTTGGTTATATAAAAGTAAACCTTATACAAAATTTCAAGTCTACAGGTTTAGTCCATTATAAAATATAATGTGGACAGGCAATATATATTTTTTCCATTTTTTATTAATGTGGAAAGATAGAAATATAATTTTTTCTAGCCTCTCAAGTGTGACAGGCGTTGCTAACGTTCAGTCTATTATCTTAAGTTTTCCTTGGCACACTATTTTTGGAAGTCGCACTAAAACTAGTCGATAGTTGGCAAATTGCAGTCGAGCAGTAGAGTTTTATCTTGATGTCATAATATAGTTATTGATACAAATTTCAGTGACAACTTTAAATAAAAATGAGAGCTTAATAAATGAGAAACCTTGTAAAACTGATTAAGTGAATTTAATATTGGAGAATTATTAAAAAGTACAGCCGTTTATGATTTTATTTATTTTACTGTAATACCATACAAGTATGGTTAGGACAGACAAATAATATTTATATTTACAAGTTATTTAACCAAGTGATTACTTGACATAAAGATTATGCACCAAGCTGCAAATTTACGTTATCTTATATCTAAATGAAATTAAATACGTAAAGAATTAAATTGAAAATAAATTGTGTACAAAAACTAATCATATTATTACACGTATGCACACTTGTGTTATAATTATTTTCTTCTAAGCCTTAACCACTTGATACTATGATACAGTTTTGAGAAATTTTGACAAATCTTTCGAATGGTGCATATAAATAAATAAATATATTTCATTCTTTTATGTCGAACTCAGTGGCTATTTTAATAATATATTTATGTTTATTTTATGCTAAGATCAGGTGATCTCAGTAAAATTACAGAAGCTTTATTTTAAAAACACATTATTTCATTCCCAAATACTTTGCAAACCATGCTAACTGATTTCCATTCACATGGCCATATACTGAACAACAATTTCAAGTAAATTTGTAACGTTACCAAACGGTTACTTAAAATCTTCAAAATTTGTTTACAAAACAGGGTAAGCAAAATGTTTGACTCTTTGTGTTTGATAGGAATTCGTTATTGTAAATGCTTTGCATAAATATTTACCTTTCTTTTCATTTTATGTACAAAATTAATTACATGTTTTCCATTATGAATTACAATAATTTATTTAAGAAATTCATCGAGTATACGTAGCTTTTGATTGTTTAAAAAAACGACTTAAAAAATTCTTAAGGATTATTAAATATTTTATAGCATTAAGCTATATTGTTTGTGAAAATGTGATTTCATATTTATATCGACAAACCATTTGTGTAATATTGCAAAAGATTCACCTGAAACCGTAATATACAATATATTATTGTAAAATAACCATTTAGATAACACATTAAGTTTTTTGTTTGTGCCACTTAGATTAAACTTAGAATTAAATTATGAAACAAATATATTCCGTCATAGGGAAGCTGAAGAGGAAGTATAACTGAGTAGTTGAATTAAATAACGAAATATAGTTGTTTATTAAATAACCCACATAAATTTACTTCAAAGAAAAGCAAGTGCTATGTAAATCTTTCTTCTAAATTCACAGTAAAAGTGGCTATTAAATAACATAGTTCCAGATTTTTCAAAAACCCAACGCTCATTGTGCGTTTTAATTGATCTCTTGAGAAAATAATCATTGATGAATTACTCTTTTCGTAACCTCAAAGAAAAAAAAGTAATACAATTTGTACTTTGAAGTTTAAAACATACAAGTTTGATGATGTTAATGTCATATCTGTGGGTTTTATGACGTATATCTCCTTAAATACACCAAACAATACTTATCTTTTTAAAAATATTTCCTTTGAAAGTAGAGTGTTTATTTTAAAACATTTTACATTCTACATAAAAAATTTTTTTTAAACTTTTATTCTCCACAGATATCTGAGCTTCTTACAAAATATCTTAAGAACGTTTGCCAGTCCAAATTTAGTATCAAAAAAATTATATCAATACCCAACTTTATCTCAACAAAATTTCTAGGCAAATAGTGCACACCTTTCCTGTACAAGTCAGTTTTTACTTTGGATAGAACTACCATTTAGAAATAAAGTATTATATAACGGTGATTGAAAAAACACTATTTAAAAAGATAAAATAATAAATTTTCACCTATTTGTTTTTAATAAAACTGGGGAGTGATTATCTGAAATTATATCTAAACTTCAACATTTCTGCTGGAAAAATTATTTCAGAAAGCATGATATTACTTAGTTTGAACACTTTTTGTGCCAATTAGTTTTTAACACTGTCACTTATGGCTTGTTGTATACACAATTTCCTTATTAAATATCAGTGGAGTATATTGAAAGGCGTCACCACGAAAATTTTTATTGTTTTCATTAAAAAATATGTATTCGGGTAATATTTTTTTTAAATAGAAACCTTAAATTCTACAGTTTACATGTTGGCAACCCTTAATTTTTTAAATCAAGTTGAAATAACTTTTAGATCCATTCAAGAAAGTAAGGATCAGAACGAAGAATAACTCAAGTAATACTCTTACAAAGTATACAAAACATATTTGTATCATTAATATGTTTTATCAGACTGCTTATAAAAACGTTTTATAATTTCTTTTAGTAAAGAAATAGTAACTTTAATATTGTAAGGTGCATTAAGTTATTATCAGGTTATTTTATCAATATAAGTTCAGAGCTTATCACTTTTTAATGCACCTGTACCAAAACGTATGAGAGATGAGGCGTACTGTGTATGTTATTAATTATTAACTAGTCAACAATGTTACATTATTTCACGTATTAATTTTTTATCAGATCGATAATGCAACAGAGTATTTATTTTTTGTAATAAAGGATATATGATAAATATAGAAATCTGCATGTAATTGTTATATCATTACAGTAATAATGTTTAAGTTGGTTATTATTAATAATTATTCAATAATATCAAATAACTGTAGGCATTAATCTTTTCTATCAGTTTGCAAATGCTATATAATTTTTATATTTCTTAAAAGCTGCATTAAGTTAGTATCAGGTTATTTTATCAATTTAAGTTCAAAGCTTATCACTCTTTATACCCCATAATGCATAAACCCCCATTTTGTTAACATATCATTATAATAAAAGTTCAGAGCGTCTTTAGAATGTTGAGAAGTGTATAGGACAGTTTGTATAATAAATTTTACTATCTCAAAAACGGGAAGATAATAAAAGGCACTGAAACATAAGAAAGTTACTGATTTGCATGTACAAGTTATATGGGATTTAAAACGGTCTGTTCAATTTTTATCAATAATATAGAGATTAAAACTAATGGACTCACCAATAAGGATTATTGCAACTAAAACAAGTGAAAACCTATAGATATTTCAAAAGAGTGTCAAAACATCTTATACATATAGACTATTGTGTGTTGAAACTAGAACAATTTCGTAGACCATTCAAATGTGGGCATAGAAAACTGATATTAGTACGCATAAAGCTGATACAACCCGGGACATGATTTGTATATATTATGGTAAACAACATGCTCGACACATACAAGAGAGTAGAATGAACCTGAATAAACATCACTAATATCTGGCCTGCACGTGTGTTCTTTTACTGCTATATGCAGATAAACTTTGGTGCTGACTATAGAAAGTAATAATGCCAGTAGTACACACGCTGTCTCCTATTACATACGAATTTAGAGGTACTTTATCATATTTCCTCTTGCTGCACAAACACTACAGCGTAGCCGCTAGCGTCACAGGATTGAACTCTTAATTAATCGTTTATTAATTAGCGATAAGTCTTGCTTGGATAAGTCCTAAGGGACCGCTTTAATATTGGATATACCAATTCCAGACTACTCAACGAGGAAGTGTCCTTACACTTTAACCTCCAATGCTTGTTGCTGTGATAAGGTATGCATGTTATTGTGGTTATAATAAATCGTTACCTTTTTACTGAAATTTTGTCGTATTTTCTAAATCATTATAATAATGAAGCTACTAATAAAAAGTGAATTGTTGATTTAAAAACTAATACACATCCGTAAAAACTAATAAACAGCTTTTGAATACATTTGTTTTATAGCGGTTTAATGTGTCAACTATTTTAATACAATTGGATACAAACGTCCATAAGGACAGCTTTCTTTTGGATAATAATTAACCTATAAAATTATGTATTTAGAATAGCTACTCTCAAGTCTTAATCCATATGTTAAACAAGGAATTTTGAGACGTTTCGTAAAATATAATTGCACTAAACAAGCTTTGAACATATACTTTCGATGTGGTGGACCCAGGCCAATCTTCGATTAAGGTAAATTCCAAGGAATATGGACGAAACCTGTAAGTTTCTTCAAGGAGGACGTCATCTGCCATAACATTAAACAAATTGTCCTATACAATTCTCAACCTTCTAAACAATATCTATACTTATACTGTAATTATATGATAACTAAAAAACCATGTTCAATTTGCAAACTGATACAAATATTAATGAGAAAATCTCTAAAGACTGGAAGACATTCTTCCTTCAGACGAATGTAGAGTAATTGCTTGCTATAAAAGCGATTTCATGTTGGTTTTTATAAAGGTGCTGCCAAAATGTACATCACTAATTTTTTGGTTTGTCTCCTCCCCGAATAAGAATGAATAGGTGACTAATGAAATATAGTAAAAGTTTCGGAGAAAATGATATAAATAGAAAAAAAACATTTTATATACTAGTATAAATTAAAATACCCTCTTATATGTTCCCAACTTTTCTACGTAAAGATTGTTTCATGACAGTACAATTATATTTATACATTTTAACCACTATTTTAAATATGTTGACTTTGATAGTCTTCAGAGCATAGATTAAGCTTGATAATAATGGCACTCTTATTGTAACCTGTTCGGCAAAAACTATTGAGCACATAGTAAGATATCCATAAAAGAAAAATTAAAAATTGTAGTAATAAGATACTTTTAACATTGATCCTGAAAACAAGGCCAAATAAACTATAACAAAATTATACTAAGACCAACATAAATTACAATGCCCTTCAATATTTAATTTTGATATAATTTCCTTACCATATCTATAAAGTGATATCTACATTGGCATCGGAACTATAATTCACTCAAACCGGAAGTCCTCATACACGTGCAAAGCCTTCGAAATTGTGTTCTAAGCCGCGGGTAACTGCTGATTTGATATTAATCGAAATAGGGTCTGTCCTTGGGGTTCGACATTTTCAATATTAGTTTTTTATTAGCATCATTGTCTATTTTTATCAGCTGATTGCTATAACACGTAGTGCCCAGACAGTTCCTTTCAATCCACTGATTAAACTATTATTAACTCATTGGATTTTAAGTCAATAAACAACAGTTTAGAAACAGAGAGAAATTGTTAGCTTTATAACTACACGTCTTGGTTTACCTGGAAACCAGTAAATGAATCTTCCCAAGAAATAAATTGATCTTTAGTCACGTAAGGGTAACAAAAAGGTAAAAATTTTGAAATTAAAATTTTTTCTTTTGAAAAAATTTCCTTTAGCTTGACAAATTGATTGATTTTAGGAAATCTAGATTGTGTGCGTATTCTATACAAATTGTTTTACATATATATATATATACATACAAAGTTGGGTAAATAAATAAATATATATAATGTATATATGTAATAAATGTATCTATATTCACATAAAGGATATGTAGAATGAAACCTTTTTTGATTGTTTACAAATATCTATATACAATTTTGGCTTTATTAAAATTAATATTGAGTTTGAGTTTTAATTGATTTTAAAATATTATTTTATAAATCCAAATATTTTGAAAGATAATACAACCAGTAACTTTTAACCTGAGCAACCCTGTAACTTACCTTTTCACCATTGTTTCTCTTCATATTATTGTGAGTATGTGTATTAAAAACCATGCAAGAGTGTTCTTTGTCTGCTTCACACAACCATTTTGAAGATAAGGATAAACTCTCCTTAAGTCTTATCCCTCCGTAATATTATTACCATATTTTTATGGTATTCCAACTTTTAATGGTGTTCCGTGAGTTATGTTCCGTAATAAAATGTCGTTCATATACATTCTAAAGCAAGCAAAATATATAAAACATGTTTAAAACTTTATTTATGAGACAGTTTGTGCGGGAATAAAAAAAATCAAGGATTAAAACATGATCTCATTTTATTTTAAACTGAATTTTAGTACATTAAGCGTAGTAATGGACTAATAATAAATGCAGAACTTGTGGAATTTAAATCATATTAAATCATACTTGAAAAACACCTTTGACTCAACAACAAGTTGGGCTAAGCGTGCCTGGTACTGTAAGCAGCTTAGTTCTTTTTGAATCGGCCCAACATATTTATAGATTTACATACAACTCTCACTACTGTTACACTTTTGATATTTTTGGTATGTTAAAGAGCGTGATTAAAAGACAAATTGTATTTATAAACATACGGATACCTAGAATAAGATATACTGTATTATAATATTATAATACATGACCTTTAATTGTTATAATATGTATAATACAATGTTATATAATCATGCTATACATTACAGTTACACATTTAGTTTCAATGTAGGTATGGTATTTTACTGAGAATAATTTGTAAATGTATTTTAAAGATCCCTGATGAAGAATATTATTTGTAAATCGTGTTATGAAAAATCTTATTTTGATATCCTACCGGAAGTAGTAGTTTTTGAGTAATGTACTTTAATCTCAATAAAAAACATAAAATGTAGCACTGAATTTGAATTTCGTTCAATATAAGTGGTACATTTCAGCAAGCGGAAATTGCATTTTCTTCGACGGGAAAAGTAGAGGAACAAAACGGCCATTAATGAGCTATCAGGCACAAGTAAATTGGATGACCAAACCGTGTGAACGGCATGTTATTTCAATAATGTTCCCACTTAACAGTCATTTTCGCACCATTGAACCTTGCCTTAAACGATGCAAGTATTTTTCCTTGACTGGGTCTTTTAACAGATTATTTAAATTAATATCGACTAAGCTCAAGTTGGAAATGTATTGGTGTTCATTAAGTTCCGAGACGGCTTAATATTATTTCAACAGTTACGAAAGCGAGCTGCTATACTTTACATATTGTTAGTGCACATGAGAAAGTAATATTTAGTCGTTGAACCGCTATGTTGTTAGGGGGATGCCCTAGAAGGAGTCGGAAGGAATGTTTAAATGGGTACGTAGAACCAGTGAAGCATTTAATTAAATCTCTTTGTTAGTATACTTGATAGTAGACACATTACCACAAACCCGTCTTATTTACTGTAAAACACGAAAAATATTCGTAAATAACGTTGATTATAAACGTCTCTTACAAAAATATTAAAGGGTCGATAATGAACCAAGCAGGAAAAGGACTATTTTAAAATAAACAATGATTATTTAAATTGGAAGTAGTGGACCGGGGTGTCCCAGCTATTGCAGGAACTTATAATATGTATTTATAGAGGTTATAATTTAAACGAGATATCAAAACAGAGGATGTCTATATTACAAATCTACTCTGTTACAATCAGATGTTATTTTGTCGTGCATACTACATTTTTAAAAATGTTAAAAGATATTTTATAATTTTTAGTAATAACAACAGTATTATGCAATTAATTTAGAATATTCTTAATATATATTTTTGGCATAGTTGCATTTATGGTGTTGTCTTTAATAATTTCTAAATAAATAAATGCAGTAATTACCCAGTATTTATAAATTGAACTTACGTAATACAGTACATGTTCTACCTAGCGTTTGAGGTATCAAAAAATACAAAATTATCAAAAATTAAAATTAAAATTTGTAAAGATCAAACATGCAGGGAAGGAACATATACGGCAAATGCAAGTTTGCAGAATATCTATGTCGTTTAGTATATCTTGTCCACCCAGCACCCTGCTGGAATTGTATTGACTACGTGCCATCTACTGCTCCAGCCACCTTGTCCCACAGCCTCTTGACAGAGTTAGATCATTACGTATGTTTTGTATTCTATATTTTATTACACGTTCCCTTAAACTCATGCCAATTTTGCCAGATTGGAGTGTTTTGGAAAAGCGTGTTTCCATTACCAGTATAATTGTATAACATTTATTTTTGCACCACTATTAGTTACAGTAATATTTCAGAAAAATTGTATAAACAACTAAAATTTATATTCCTAGATTTGTTTCATTAGATCGTTTGTGTATGTGTTAATAAAAAAACTTTACAATAGTAATTCAATTCAAATGTCTATATTATGTTGTAAATTAATTATTTATGATTCATTCAGAAATAAGAATAGTATTTGTTACTATTTTATAAATAGGAAATAACTAAAAGCTTTTGTAATCCGCTAAAAATAGCTTTGCTATTGACAATTTAAACAAGTACATATATCTCAACAAGTGATGTAGGCTTATGGCAATTTAATTATATTATAGTATAAAATTAAATTTCCTCAACCGTATTAGTTGTCTAGAAATATAAAACCATGGATTGGACGTAAAATATTGTGGTTTGTATTTATCAAACGTGAAATCTATTTTTATCGCGATAACATCGAATAAACTTCTCTAAGCTACGGCCCTAAAATTGAACGTGTGCTAAACATGCGATCCTATATGGTTATGTACATGCAGCATGTGACATAGGCTAACATTTCATGAATCTGGTCCTAATAATAATTATAATACAAAGAGTTAGTAAAAATCAACTTCATATAATAAAATTAATTTTACCTTTGCAGGTAGATGATATGACAAACTTTAAAGTTTGTCCTTGCGAATCTTAAATAAGATTACTATACTACTCGCTAAAACGGGACGTCTGCAGGAAGCTCCTAAATCGTAACCAAGAGTCCATTTTAAATATTTTAGTAGTCTGTCACTTTACTTATATATGCTAATACTTCAAGTATTGGTGCCAAAGGTCACTCCAGAAAGTTACCGGCACCTTGTAAAGGCGTCTAGGCTTAGACGAGTTTTTTCTGTCACTTTAAAACAGCTAATTGGTTTTATAACAGACCCTGTTAAATTTATTCTATGTAATAGGCCTACTTGCCGGGCCGTTCTGTTTATTTTTTATTTATACTTATTTAATTTCCGATGTTTAAATAAGTGAGTGAGTAGGCCTACAAAGAGACAATATATGAAACAAAACGTATAATTATCTTCACGTACAATAAAGTATCAATAAATGTCATGTGTGTCATAGGACTGTAACGAGATTATAATAGACGTATGAAGTATTGTAATAAAATAGCTCGTTCTTATCAAACTATATTTTTAAACATATATTTCTAAATACTAGCCATCAGATATAATGTACGGTGACTGCTAGGCGTAGTACCCGAGTAGCCATCATGTACAAAAACTAAGGATCACGTTATAACAATGCTTGGCACTATAAAGTACGGAATAAGTGCAAGGCTGATAAAGCATGACGAAGGCAAATAATGTTTTGCAGTTGGCATAGTTTATAAATATAAGAAGCTATTCACGTCAAATATTAATGTTTGCAACGTGTTATTGGCTGAGCATTAGCAAAATCCTGTTTCCTTCACATTAGCAAAACATTGAATCCTATTACTCAATAAACAGACTAAATTTATCTTTTGTCAGTCTAGAGGATGTAAAATTTGATTTTTCTTTTTCTGTCTATCTACTATCTATCCAGTGATCATCTCGAGAATTAAAGGAGTAATTGAACTTTTGAATGCGATCTTATCGAAGTCTGGTACGCGGCAAGAGGTATGGCGTACTTCACTTTGTTTAAAAATAGAAGCATCGTATTATAATTGTGTTAGCATTGATACAGACGCAATTTCACTAAATTTCGCATAAAAGATTATAATTAAATTGTAAAATAAGAAACGTGGCTTAAGAGCCTAGTATTCTCAATATTAAACTATAAATAAACCTGGATTATGTGAGTGTTGGTTTACTCTAGTAACCGAGTTTCTTGTTGCTTAGAGGCAGATTGAGCTAAAACGAAGACATTCTCACTTTAAGTGCCCTGGAGCCTTGCTATTATCTGAGAGTGACATATACTTTGAGCTACAAAGTAATTACAACACGCAGGTTACTTGGAATCATAGTCAGGTGGGGATCTTTTTGAAGCAAAGATATTAAAGAACACTTAATAATAATTAATACATCTAATTTTACGGTTGTCAGATTGTTGGGTTGATTTATTTGAGAGAAGAATTGAAATTTAAAGTGTCATATTACGACATACCACCGTTAGCCTGTCGACTTTTGTATGGTTCGTAATGTTTGGAGTTTATTGCATAATCTACGTTAAAAATATAAGAAAATTTCAAATGTATACAACTCATTTCATTCTCTAGCTGTCCTTTGAGTAGAGAACCGGATTCGCGGGTGGACGTGGGCCTTCTTATAATTCATACTTGTTTATTTAAAAATTAAGTTTTATGGAAAATCCATTGTGTACATCTGTGTTAAAAAAAAAGATTCGTTAAGCTGTTGGGAGTTCTACAATATAACAATGCGCTGAAGTCGAATATTGCCATCTACTTTTATGATTCCAGTTTTTTATATTTTTTATTATACTAAATTATTTATTCAGGTTTTTTTCATTTTCATCATGGTTTGCCATAAGGTCAATGTAAATATTTTCCCCAGCGTCCAGCAAAATCCAATGGAACAAAATGCATCCAGGAAAACGCATCATATGTAAATGAAGCATAATGCAACATTTCAAATCTATAGGTCAGATATTTTTTAAGATTCTGTACAGATATACATAAATGATATCATTCTAGCCCCAAGTGGTATTCTTTGCTAAAACTCAGCCAATTAATTATTTTACAGTGTTAAAAAACTAATCATACTAGGATTAGTGGTTTTTCCACAAAAAATATAGATTGTAGGCATTGGTAATAATAAAAAATATAATACTATAGATATAAATGGTTACTTACTTTAATACTAACTGCCACACGATTATAAAAAAGGACATTGTGAAATATACCCTTAACTAACAAAATACGACTTTTTTACCGATACAAGTGACCAATGGTTTTTTCTTCAATAAATTATGGATATGTTGTGTTATTACCAGGGATATTTACGCAAAACCAAGTGTCGTGTACTACAAATCGATGATATTCCATGTACAATTTTTAATCTTAACTTATTTAGTTCTTCGGAAATCCTGCGAGTAACCGGTGACAAAGGAACGAAATTTGTACATCCTCCGGCATACGCGATAGAACTGTGCCAGCCTACTGAGTACTAAGGCTTCAATAATGCTTAGCCAAATCCCGTGGATTGACGTGTACAATTGTACAATTTATACTTGTTTTTGTATAATAAATGTTTCATGCGAAGTATACAGTTTACAGTTTAATTTTTCTTGAGATATTTTGTGGATAGTTAGTCTACATGTGTGTCTACGCCACATGTAAAAATGTTATGTGCTTGCATTGTTTGTTTAAAAATGTATTTATTCAGCAATTTCTTCATTGCTATAATGTTTAACTATGTAAACTAATCCCATGGAGTGGCATATGTTATATGCAAACTAGATGGTGCCTATGCAATACAGAAAGCTTCATGAAAAATTTCAAGTCAGCACAGCCTATTTTTTATACATTGTGTTGCCTACAGCCAAAAATAAAACTGTCCATCTCCTCGAGTGAAAATATTTGTTATGATTAAAACAATTATAGCCTTAATCGTATGCTATAATTCATGTATTAATTAAGAAAAGTTTGAAAATAGTATGAAAACTTTTAGTCTTGTACGCTATTCATCGGAAATTAACAAATGTGTATGTTTATAGTGTCACTACAAAAACTTTTAAATAAATAGCCCTCAGATTTTCTCATAGGAATACAATTATTTTATGTGGTTATAAATTTAGACGTGGGATCAACCAATAAATTCCATATGTGAAACTTTTTCTGAACTGATGGAATATCAACACATTAATACTTGCTGAATATAGTTTCTAAAGCGGTTGTACGCAACAATAGCAGTTTATGCGAATAAAACTGAACGATATAAACTCGAGCGCACATTTTATTAATCGTATATGGCCTTAACTTTAAACAGAAATACTGTTGGTAATTGCCTTCAAAAGAAATATAATCATAGGAAATATAGCATAAGTGTATTCACATACTCAAAATTTGTTATTTTTAATTAAACGTGCTATTAGAACTCAAGTAAAGTTTTTATTGCACTTTCAATGCCGCTGAAGGCTAATTGTATAGAATTTGTACTTTATTGTATTCCCTAAAAGTTGCAATAAAATAACAAACACTAACTACCACTAATTAAACTTTTCCATATTGTATAAAATAGCAGTTACCAGCGGCACGCAATGTCATACTCTTGCACATGTATGATCACTTCTAGTTCAAGTGAATTGTATTTCCTAAGATAATGTTCTGCTTGCCTGGTTGCCTCGATCAAGAAAACATGTCAAAATGCGTATATAACACCATTAAATTTACAAGCTTCCAATTTATAGTACAAATTAAACATTCATTTCGTCTTAGATATATATGTATGTATTTATATACATGCATTACAGTTCTGACCAAGTAGTGCATAATTAATTCTTTTTAAAGTTTAAATTTCAAGTTTTTAATAACATATTTAATTTTATTATCTGGAAATCATCCTCAACTGAGGTTACAGAAAAGATTGAAATAAGAAGTGTTGTTGCTATAAAGCTTAAGCTTCAGGACCTTAAATGTAAACACCTGTCACCAATCTATTGAGGTCGTGAACCTTAAAACTCTACAATAACCAATAAAAATAATTGAACAAAATTGTGTTAAATTAGTTACACATATGGTTGCGCGTCACAAAACAATAGTTACACTGAACAGTTGATTACAAATAACATGCAAGACCAAGGCGGGGGTTTTCGCAACTTATAGACCATTGAGGCGGATGCCGGAGGCATTTTTGAAACAAGAATAGTTCCTAATCTTAGTTCCCTATATATGACCCATTCATTGGTTCTAAGACTCTATCCATGTAAAATTTCAATGTATCACTCCAGTATTTTTCACGTAATTGAGTAACACACAGACATAATGATAGTTTTATTTAATGATATAATTTTTAAGTAATAAATTATATGGATTCACAGAATGCAAAGAAAATATTTGCTTTTAAAATACATTTCTCAGAAGAAAGACGTTGATAATAGTATTGTTATATCTTAAGAAAACATTATTAGAACATAAACGAATACTTCAACTGTAATATTACTTACTTGTTATTTAATAATATTGCTTGGAATGAAATCTGTCATGTACCTTTCATATTTTTATGACAATAAAACTTTATCACTATGATACCATATTAGTCAAATAAACACTTTTACACTTCAGCACCTGGTCACGACTTCCAGGTACAGCTTACGGTTTTAGTGTATAACGGTCTTAACAGGTTCAGTATAGATTAATCATCCTGGTCACGATCTCTGCAGGTAAGAGCTAATAATGTAACTCTATCAAAATCTTAGTCCATATTGCGTCATATAAATTTTATATATATATATATATATATATATATATATATATATATATATATATATATATATAAACTATATGTGTTAATCATTCCTTCAGTCCTAACGTATTGACTGATTCAGAAATATGAAATTGATTTTGAAAGTAAGTGAAATTTTGCAAGCAATGTGGACGGATTTTAATTCGGCAGATGTAAAGTTCCAGGTTTAGACCCGTAGTATCTTGTTCCTTAGTTATGGATTTTACATGTTTATTGCCACTCCATGAAATTTAAGCTTGTAAACATGAGAAAAGTAAGTTAAATAGATTCTAAATATATTTTGTTAGAAAAACGGTGAGATATTTAAAGCCTACATCTTATCTGAATTTTATAAAAACTCAAACATGTTATATTAGTACGCTTTGAAACTGCGTTTACTTGTGTGAACTTAGAAGACTAGTTGGTAACGACGGAGCCTGTTAGAGACATGTTCCTGTATCTTGGACGGATAGTAACGCATCCTTAGAAACTCGGCATCATTATAAACTCTACACATGTACTTCGATAGCTTTGTCGCAACTGATTTTTATATATACTGTCCAACAAATTTAGCGTATTATCCCCGTATTCAGGCCTGAGTTTGCGAGAACTACAGAATGGGGATGCGTAAATATGTGAAGCGGTGTATAACATAGCAAGCGCAATGTAGTATCCACACAGGCGATCTGTGTGTTACTCAGAGTTAAATTAGTTTTGATATTATGATCAAAACAATTAGTATGTCATGAAATTTTAAAGGACTGAGTTAATTACGGGCTTACGTCTTTGTTTCTTAAGAAAATGAGGAATAAGGACCTCCGAATTAGCTACGTATAGTAGCAACACAAGGAATTAGACCTGAACATGTTTATTCTCTATGTGCCTTCTAAACAATGTGGTTTTAAGATACCACATTTGCATTGGACTGATATAAAAATACGACTCATTTTGGATGAATGCTTTTGGTATTTTAACTGGGTATTATTAAGTAAACCTGTAACAGAAAAATGCACATTAAAAATGTAAATAATCAATTTCGAACCTTGGGTTTCACTCTTAACTAAATGCAAAAGTTTAAAGAGTCTTAAGTGTAGTTGATAGTATATGTGTATATGAGTTAGTATATTGACAAAATATTGAATTTAGTGTAAAGAAACATATTTGATGTATTGTGTATCGTATTATATTTTTAGTTAACGCAAGAACTCGTTTTAGTCATACAATATGGTTTTAGTCACTCACTTAATTTTCATTAAACGCTCGCAATTTAAAGTAAAGCTTGTATTTGTCGGAGTATTATGGAGGGACAGCGGTTTTGTTGGGAATGTGGTGATGGAGCCGTATCGTGATGGAGGCTGAGCGTCGAGAGATAAGCGGAACTGGTAACTCTTCATGACAGGGACCGACAGGAATTCTATTAGGGCGGCGAAGAAAACTTTACAGCCGCTGGATAGTGTGTTGATATAGGGGGATTTTAATTTTTTTTAAATAGGTCATTGAATTTTTTTAAAACCATCATCAACTAACAGACAACATCTGGATGAATAACATTCCAAAAGTATAAATTAATGATGGGACAAAAACTTATTTTTCTATAATTTTTTTATTTCTTTTGATAAGAGGAAAATCTTTTTCCTCTTAGCACTCTTTATCCGTACCTGTTTTATTAATGGAAATTCATAATGTTGGAGTATTACTCTGTTTCCTTCCTGTTCATTGTATTCCACACTGTGTATAGAAGAGCTTTATAATATTTTCTTTGGAAAATTATTTAATTAGGTCATGAAAATATTTATTAATCGTTAAGTGGGCAATTACAGGACTTTTTAGTAAATAGTCATCTTTAATTAGGAAAATTTATGACATGATAAAATATATTCTACGAACTATTTGTAGATTAAAAAGGCCATCTTATATTATTTCACTACAATCCTTGTGGGTGCCTATATCTGTTTTTACGTGAGATAATTATTTTATTACCATGGGTCAAAATATTTCGCTGTCTGATTTTTATATATGGTATTAACAGCACAAATAAAACAGAATTGGCGTGACATTTAATTTTTTATATTGTCAGTATGCATGGTTATGTTGGGCTAAAATGTTGTACTTCTTCTCAAATCTAAAATATTTTGGGAGGTTTGAGCCACCAAATTGACATAAGGTGACAAAAATATCAAAGAACACAGGAGTCATTTTTTCACAATAATGAAAAATAGCATGAATATGACGTTACATTTTCACTTAATTTTGCATTACAACCTTCATTAAACTTCTATTTTATTGTTATCCCGACGCGAAAAGCATAACAGAATTTATGATTACTCTAATACAACAAAACGCAGAAAGGCAAAATGAATCGTGCTAGACAAAAATACTCATAGAAATTATTTTAGTTCATCAGGTTAGTCTTCTATATAAACAGGTAAACTTGATTCTGCAGCACTAAAGTAAGTGAAATATTGTAAGCATAACGCCAACGTGGGATCATGTTTTATGTTGTACATTTGTTGCTTTATCGTGGGTTCAAAGTAAATGTTTATAATAGTTGAAATCAACTGATAGTTTTCACCGATTAATGGTTTAAAGGTTTAGTGATATTGGTAATGTATTAATTGTGTTATGCTCGACATATAGTGTTAAACTCAAGTCTCATTAATTCTATTATATTTATTTAACTTGGTTCATAAAAAAAAGATTTTTAAAGTTTGAACGTATTGCCTCACGTTATATAAAGTAGTAGATCTGTTATAACTTAAAAAAAAAAACAACATTTTGTCTTATTGTAAGTTTTAATGTAATACTATCTTAACATGCAACAAATGTGCATACAAATTCAAAACAATCGTTTATTATGTAATATTATATTATAAAATAATTTGAGGATTTACTTAGATCATAAAAATAGATGTCATATGTACATTATATTAAAGTTTTACTCGTCAGAATAACCTCACGTGGGCTAAAACATGAGCGTGAACGCATTTCTTTAGAATTTACTTGTAACTTATTCTGAAATCACCGAATATTGTATGTATCACTAAATCGGGAGGATTTAGTTTGAGAAGAAACCGGTTACTGACAGACGAATAAGACTCACTCCAACCCCCCACCCCCCGCCACAATACTGACATACCCACAATCACTTACATCCTCTCGGCTTATCTTCCCACAACAAAACTTTGTGATAGAAGCATACACTCACTACTTATACACACTTCAGCATATACGTACATGCACCCATTCATTCACACGTCCTCTCATAATCCACATGACCCACAATGAACCATTCATATTCATTTTATACAAATGCATCCTCCAAGTCACTCAAACAAGAACTACAAAAAAAACTACCACACATTTTTAGAACATGAGGAAATAGTTAAAGCGAAACGTACATTAATAAGAACTAGTAATACTAACATTTATAATCTGAACTAATAAGTTGTGCTGTATTTTCTATGCCTACCTTATAACCATTAAATTTTTGTTCTCTTAAATTATAAGGTTTGGTCTACGTTGTTACGGTAATCTGTTCGCAGATTTCTATAAGAAATGTAGAGTATATATTAAAGAATAGTAAGTTGTCAAGAGCATTGTTATTAGTCATAGTGCACGAATCTGACTGTTAGTGGTGCTAATGATGCATACTCATGTTTCACTCAATTTCAAAAAAGTACTTGACAATTTTTTATGTATTTAAGTCTTTCTTTAATCATTACACCTAGATACTTATGTTTATTTATCCTGTCTGAATACCCATAATCACAGTTGACATTCTTCACAACACCATACAAGTGTATTGTTAGGAAAACCATTTATTGTAGTATCACTACTTTCTCTTAAAGAAATTGGCACAAACTTAGGTATGTCAATATTTAGGGTTCAGAAATTTCGATAAGAAAATGTATTACTGTTAAATAAATATGTAGAAGCTTTCTGAAAAATTTAATTCCATGAGTCTGATTCAAACAGTGTTTTCATATTATTTGTAAACTTTTAAAAATGTCTACTGATACCAACTTTAATATTATGTTAATAAATTTTAGAAAAAAAAACAGAACTTATCTTACAACACTGAAGCACTACATAATTTACTATCTCTATTGGTTCAATTACATATAGTGAACTGTTTTCTATTTTTAGAATAGGTTTGAAACCAATTAAATGTTTTTTTTACTTTACTCCTATAAAATATAACTTTAAAAAATGTCTTCTCTAGTGATGAAATCATGAGCTAAACCAAATCCATTGTCGAATTTTTAAAGCGTATGCAATGTTTATTGTTTGTTTTTTTTAACCCATACTATCTATGAATCAAATCTTGGTAATGATTTATATACTCGGTTAGTTTATATATTACGGTCTTTTCCATTAGTAAACACGCTAAGCAGGTTATTAGGGCGGAATATTCATGTCATGTATATCGTTGCTTGTTTGCAATGGGATTACTTTGGCTAACTGAAATTCGCTAGGAAGACCTCCGGGACGGATACCGCTAACGGACCGCTAACCATTACTTCATTTATAATCACTAATGATTATAAATGAAGTAATTGTCTTTATCGGGGTAGTAACACTTTTATCGATGTAATGAAATACAAGCAAACACTAGTAACGTTAATTAATATCGCCCTCTTAGATTTCAGAAATATCACACATGGCGCGCAGTGTGGCGCTGCGATGGGAACTAATAAAACAAGCATCTATCCCCCGCGAGCGATCTCTTGTTGACTTGCTCGTGACACGCTAATTACGGTAGGCACTTATGTGATCAAACTAATATTCCTTGATTAATACAGTAACAATAATGTAATAATCTGCTAAAAAATAATCAATAGTTAAATTGTGATACAATTTAATAAAATATTAAATTCAAGTTTTTATTGACAAATAACGTTACTTTACTCAATGGGATGATCTTATACTAGGTTAAGATGACGTATGTTACCACTGGTATAATTTTATACAATATTAATTTCAATTTTGTATAAAACAATTAGGTTATTTTACTAAATGGTATCTTACCCTAGGTTTGATTTTTATTAAATCCGTTGATGTAACAATAAGTTTGACTGACGCATGTTAGCACTAATATAATTTCATAAAGTATCACATTCTATTTCATATAAAATTTATTTTAATTTATGGAGTAAAATATGATGATCTTACTCTAGGATTGATTGAAGCTTACCGTTGGTACTGGAGTAATTTCGTGAAATTGTAATTCTAGTTCGTATAGTCAAAATATATTATTTTATTAAATTGTTTGATCTCACACAAATTTTGATTGCATATATTGGCAGTGGTATAATTTAATAAAATATCAAATTCTAGTTTCGTATAGAACAAATTAGATTATTTTATTAAATGAGATGATATTACTCCAGGTTTGATTGACTTTTGTTGGTACTAGTGTCATTTCAAAAATTTTAATTCTAGTTCGCGTATAACAAATTACTTTAATTGATTTAAATCGCTTATTCTCATACTAAATTTCAATTGGTGTATGTTAAAACTGGTATGATTTCATATAATAATAAATTTAATTTAATTTAAGACAAATTAAGTTATTTATTAAATTGGTTGATACTATACTAGGTTTGATTACATATACTTTAATTTTATAAAATATTAATTTATAGTTTGTGGAGGTCAAACCTCACTATTTGATTGAACTGGTCGATCGTACACTATGTTCTCTTGACGTATTATGGTACTGGTGTAGTTTTATAAAACATATTTTCGAGTTCTTATATTTCACATAGAGTATTTTTTCAAAACGATTGCTCTTGTGTTCAGACAGTTTACCTACTTTGGTGTTAAGTAATATAAGCGTAGCCTACTCAGAGAATCCATTCTCAATAGTCCGCTGTAGCACTAATTTTGCTCGTCGTATGTTGGCAGTAGTGTTTCGTTTTTTGTTTTACTGAATAATTAATGATGAATTTATAAGTCACCTGCACAATATACGTTTTATTAAAATATTGAACAGTCCTGCTTTAATGCATGCGAGTGTGATACCCGCGGTATTCGTCTACGTCTCTTGTAAAATAAGATAAACAGTTCTCCATACGCCTACCACTTATTTTCGCCTTCCTGATTTCCCTACGTGAAATGAGAGATCATGAATCGTTAGAAGTTGGAATAATTCAAGCATTGATTCCCACATTTCCTTGTGAGCTTTTACCATCAAAACTCTTCATCGACCTTACACCCTGGGCAGCTGTCCTCTCTTGACGTACCCAGCAAATAATTTATTTGTTCAAACAGAAATCAACTAAAATTTTTTTTTATTTATTTTTATTTGTAACACGATTCATCTTTGGAAATAACGTTTTAGCCCTTTGTTTATTGGCTGAGCGTTAGCGAATCATATCACTCGAGGGGGTGGAAAAAATTCATTTCAGACTTTTTGTCTGTCTGCCGAACATCTTGAAATCAACTGACCTATATTCTGTAAATTTTGCACGAAGTTTTATTTATATATGAGAAAAACAGAGTAAGTTAATAATGCATGTTACTTCATATGATTTGGCTGTGCGTTACCGAATAATTTGCCGCTGGTCTTATGAATAACCATGATGGCAACGAGAAAATAGTAGAATAAATAAAGTTATAAACACACTCAGTAAACATGATAGATTTTAAAATATGACGAACTATCATATGTAACCTAACTATCCTCACACCACAGTATTAATTTATAGTGACTTGGTGAGTAGAGTTTTATTATTTAAACTCTCAAGTGCTTTCCAGTAAAACCATGGACTTTTAAATGCAGATCGTCGTTGAAGCCTACAAGTTGGGAGGCACAATTTATTTTTTATTTGACGGGGATGTAGAATTTGTATACTGTTTTATTATCTCTATTGAGCCATAGACTTGAAATTCCCCGTTGAATCTCAGTGCAGCCTGTTACGCAACTCTTTGTGGGGCGTAGTCTATCTTGTTAATATATGGCTATTGTGATGTTTTGCATTTCATTAAGATACAGTTTAAATTGTTCTGATAAGGTAACTATATGTGTGTGTGATAGTTCATCATTACCCGGTTTTAGTCCTTTCCAATGTAACTTATAGTTTAATTGTTTGTAAGAAAAGAGTGACATTACATAAAAAATCTAAATTTATTCGATGTCTTCTAATTACAAAAATAGAGTGTATTAATATAAATGAATTTAATAACTGATTTTATACGCATTAATAACAGGGCATTGTATTTTCAAAAGAGAATTCTATATTACTGGCGAACTTAAAGGAAGTGAAATCATATATTATAGAAGACATGTAAATGAATGCAAGTGCGTATCTAAGTTTGTTCAGCTGTTCAAACAAGTTGATTCAAGTTAGAGTACATATGAATAAAAAATACTCTATTATATAGGTAGGTGGAAGTTTACATGCCAATTTTTGTATAGGAGGAATGACCCGTAACCTACAACTCGGCCCTGGGCATGCGCACCATTACGCCCACACCAGACGCGTCAGTCTGCTTCCGACCCTCGTGACGATAACGTCGCGATCTTATCCTCCGATATTCCGAGTTCGTAAACGCTCTCGTCGTATATACTCCAATCCCGAAAATATGTAATGTGTGCATTATGTGCGAGTAAAGTGTAAGAAAACCAATTAATTTTCTTACTTCTCACGTAAGTAAAATAATATGTCACAAACTGATTAAAACTCAAGATGGAGTATGGATTTTTCATCGTCAAAAGTGAAAATTGTACTAAGTCGTAACAATATATTATTATTGAAACATTTTTAATATTTACAAAGAAATAAGGAATGTTTAAATCAACTCAAAAGTCTATGTAAATAAAAATTACCAATATCACTGACATATGGGTGGGAAAATATTGCAAGGAAATAGTAAAAAATATATTTTTAATATAGTAGATTAAATTGTTTAAAAATAAATTTAATATAACTTAACTTTTATGTGCCATTAGTTAAATTAACAGTGACAAATACACTTTGAGTTACTTTTGTTAACTTACTAAAAATACAAAATTTAGTTATGTAATAATATATATTGCAGCTTTTTAGCATTTATTATGAAGAATAATAGTGCACTTTAGAGCTAAGACATTTATTTTACTATTAAGTCAAAGTATATTCTTTTTTTGAATATTTTGAAAACCTCTTACGTTCTTTTACTTTTACACAATACACTCACTGCTCTCATATCTAACAGCTGAATTAAATATAGGCTATAAATATACAACTTTATACTTTAACACATCGAAAAAATGAACTTATTCCAAAACTATACAATATACACACTCTTTTATTATGCGATTGGCAGATAAATATATATTTAGTGAAAGGTATGATAATGACTTTGGCATCTAGGATGTGTTAATATTATTTATTGTTAGAGAAATGCTACAAGCTATTGGTATAAGTGTTAGTTGACACGGGAATGCTGATTCTACATTTATACTAAACAACAGAATTATATTTATAGATTAATTGTAGTCCAAGAATTAATTGCATTATTAAATCAATAATTTTAAAATTTACCATACAAGAATGAGAAAACTGATTAAATATATCCAGATTGATGGGCCTAAAGTATTGTTGTATTCAGGAGTTTGAGAGAATGAGCTACCAGAGAACCATGCACTCAACCCGTTAATTAAAACATTACAATCACACTCCTATGCTTATTCATTGTTAGAATAACAAACCGTTGTTAAAGTGCAAATTATATATATATACTTTCTAAAAGGGGGTAAAGGGGGGCAACTAAAAGTTTTCAAATACAAACCCCTATCATGTGACCCCTCATTTTAAAGGGAATAAAAAAAGAAATCCAATAATGCAAACGAGAGGTCTCTACGTTTATTAATAGATTTTATGACAAATTTACAATTTTCAACAACTTGAAAAATAAAAAAATATGTTATAATAGGTAGGGTCAAGGTTTCACATAGATATCTCGTGCCGTTTAAATTATATCCAGGTGTGCCAAGACATAAAATTCACTCTGTATATATATATATTTAGTATTTTAATTAATTTTTTTCAATAAACAGTGAATCACAAAAAGTACTTGCTCGGCCAGGACTCGAACCCGGATCTCCCACTTGCCGGCTGAATATGCTACCATAAAGTAATATATATATATAATAATGTAAATAATAATAATAATAATATAATAAGTAATAATAATATACATATATATGTATATAATACTTTCTAGATATTCAGGGTACTAAGTATCATCTGATATTTATTTTTTTTTAAATAATTTCTATGATAATCCTCAAAGCTTTAAACACTTTGGTAAAATATAGCACAAAATAATGTTAATGGTGAAAGTTATTGATTTATCTTTAGGGATTTTTTCATACATACTTTTGAATAATTAAATGAATTAACTAACGCGTTGAATATGAATTTCAGTATTGATTATGTGGAAGATATTTGACAAAATCATTTGGCTTTTACCTTGGGGTAACTCTCTCAAATTCTTGAATAATTAAAAAGTTATTCCATTTATCTAGATATATTTCCTAAGCTTCCTGTTCCTACGAGGACATACCATCTTTAGCATTAGAGATTAGTAGAGAGTATATCCGGTATACTAAATGAGAAGAAACTAATTGAGTATTGACTTGTTATTTATCATATATACGTATAAAAGTGTGAACTTAGAACTGAAAAGTATAAAAATAGTTTATACATATTTTTAACATATGTACGTATATAGTATTCCTGATATTCACAGTTTTTAAATGTTTACACAATTACTAATACATAAAGATATGAAGAGTCGCTTTTCGTGGTTACTTCATAAGACTGTATTCTTAAAAAAACAAAAATGTACATAACATAAGATTGTACGTTCCTTATTGTGGATAAGTAGTCACTTATTAAATATTAATAAAATTATCGATATGTATAACAATTTAGAACATTCCCTTCTGTCTTAAACCATCTTTTCGACTAACATTTAAATTTTTAATTGAATTTATAATTTTTATATAATAAATCTCGGAATTAATCATATAATAGAGTATAGTTGTTGAGCAATCCTTTATTATCATTTTATTTTAATTAAATCAATCAATCTATAGTTATCAATCAATAAAACGTTATCAAGAATATTTAGAATATTACTTCCTTTAGAGAGTCTGAAATCTACATTGTAGTGGGATCTACTGGATGATGTGAGAAGATTCTGTGCATCATGACTCCCCTAGGAAGCTAATTAGCCGGCATAAGAGCTTGGCAGCTGATGGGACCAATAGATACACGAAAATTGATTTTTTACAGTAATGGCAGAGTATATGAACGATTTGTCAGCCACCGAAATCTTATATCAGTAAGTTTCTAGGTGCTCTGGAAATGTGATTTGTCCCAAAAAAACTATTACAGAACGCATGTTTATAATATTAAGTAACTTTGTGTCGGGTACACACAATTCTACCTGGGCCATGACACATGTGCATTTGTTTGTCTATATCTTGCTGGAAACGCATTGTATTTTTTTCCTTAATATCTAACAGAATAGTCTCGTTTTCTTAATTATCAACGGTAAACCTTTTAAGATTGTTAATGTTGAATTTAATTTTTTTCATTACTACACAAGGATTCACCAAATATCTAAACCCAAAATATTAATAATATCAGATTATTACTCTCCATCCCTTACAACCCTACATAAAAAGTGTGTGTGTTTTTTTCATCGTAAATTTATTGTGTTTGTGCCCGTGAAAATTAAATTGAAATTTGCACTTTTCACTGTGGCCAATATGTCAAAATATTATCAATATTATACAAAATTTAAGTGCATTCACAATAATATTTATGTAATATAAATTAAGTGGGTTATTATCATTTTCGATGTGTATAACAAATTTACTTTTAGATGTAGAAAGTTGCATTTTTCAGTATTTTGTGGACAATACGATCAAATGATCGTGCTATAGCAGCGACAGAACGTTTCAATTTGCTACGATTTAAAACAAAAGTGGTCAAGAACTTTAGAATTGAGTTAGTTCGTTTCGAACTTTATTTCTTAATATGTTATTACTACGTACTGACCTAGTTCCTGTAAATACTTAGTAAGTCTGTTACGCTGTTATAACCTGGCTCATTTAGGTTCAGTTACTTGGATACAACTTATTTATATTTATTTCTACTCTACTTCTAAGCTGAAAATGGTATTTACATACAAGTAATATGTTTTAGTTGTCACAAAAGTAGAATCTTTTATTATCTAAGAAGCTTCAAAGAGTGAGTAAAAAGCTACCTGACAATCGTAGTAGAAGCAAATTACTGCCAGTAACATCATAGTTTTAATAAAAGTAAGCTTTGACTTTAAAGTCTGAGCCAATTAGTTATTCCTTTAAATGCTACATACAATTAGAAATTCTTTAAACACATGTTTTACCTCAAGCCTTACATTTGCTATTAGTAGTAGATTTTTGATGTGCTGAGTTAACGAGATTTGCGTTCCAACAAATTTTGTAAGCCATTATAAGGGATAATATTATTTATATTTATGCATAAGAATACCTTATAAAATATGGTATTGGTTTTATAAACTGTTAATGACTGATTTGGTGAGGTTGATATTACTCCTAATTTAAAAAAAATATGAAATTTTATACAAAATACGTGCTTACAAACCTTTATATAAACGTCTTAGAAACGTTTGGTTAACGAAAGTTACCAAATAGCTTTTATTATTTCTATGTTGAAAAATAATTTATTGAAGACGAATAATTAATTTAACGGGATAATTAGTTTTCGGATATTCTTCCTCGTAATGATACCAAAATAAAACATTAATTTGTTCCAAAATACACAGTTTGCGAAACATTTCCTTAAGTTTAATATAGATTAGTAGTTTTATAGCTACACGTTATTCTTATATATTTGTATCTTAAACTAATGTTTTAGTAAAGTATGAATTTTCTTATGATGCTTGACATGAACTTAAATGTTTATGGGACTCTTAACATGCTGCTAATGTTACAGTATCCCGAACTGAGAAATCGTATTACTGTTCTATTATGATTACTAGCACAGACGTGGCATACGTTGTTATTTAAGTCAACGATCTTGTCTCTTGGTAAACGTTATGTTATCTAAATCTGAGTAATTGGAGTATGCTTTGAAAACAATAACACCGCAGAATTCACAATCGTTGGTAACTAATTAAGGTGTGATGATAATGTAAAGAACTAAGTAGTCTTAGAAATGTTACATTTATAGTATCATTACAGACTTTACATACGTTGCTAATTAAATTAATACATGATAGTATGGTTACGGTATCTAGAACTGAATAATCATAATATTGTTCCATTAATATTACCACCATTATTACATACGTAGCTAATTAAATTAATACATGATAGTATGGTTACGGTATCTAGAACTGAATAATCATAATATTGTTCCATTAATATTACCACCATTATTACATACGTAGCTAATTAAATTAATACATGATAGTAATGGTTACGGTATCTAGAACTGAATAATCATAATATTGTTCCATTAATATTACCACCATTATTACATACGTAGCTAATTAAATTAATACATGATAGTATGGTTACGGTATCTAGAACTGAATAATCATAATATTGTTCCATTAATATTACCACCATTATTACATACGTAGCTAATTAAATTAATACATGATAGTATGGTTACGGTATCTAGAACTGAATAATCATAATATTGTTCCATTAATATTACCACCATTATTACATACGTAAATTTCACATACGTCGCTAATTAAATTAATACATGATAGTATGGTTACGGTATCTAGAACTGAATAATCATAATATTGTTCCATTAATATTACCACCATTATTACATACGTAGCTAATTAAATTAATACATGATAGTATGGTTACGGTATCTAGAACTGAATAATCATAATATTGTTCCATTAATATTACCACCATTATTACATACGTAGCTAATTAAATTAATACATGATAGTATGGTTACGGTATCTAGAACTGAATAATCATAATATTGTTCCATTAATATTACCACCATTATTACATACGTAAATTTCACATACGTCGCTAATTAAATTAATACATGATAGTATGGTTACGGTATCTAGAACTGAATAATCATAATATTGTTCCATTAATATTACCACCATTATTACATACGTAGCTAATTAAATTAATACATGATAGTATGGTTACGGTATCTAGAACTGAATAATCATAATATTGTTCCATTAATATTACCACCATTATTACATACGTAAATTTCACATACGTCGCTAATTAAATTAATACATGATAGTATGGTTACGGTATCTAGAACTGAATAATCATAATATTGTTCCATTAATATTACCACCATTATTACATACGTAGCTAATTAAATTAATACATGATAGTATGGTTACGGTATCTAGAACTGAATAATCATAATATTGTTCCATTAATATTACCACCATTATTACATACGTAAATTTCACATACGTCGCTAATTAAATTAATACATGATAGTATGGTTACGGTATCTAGAACTGAATAATCATAATATTGTTCCATTAATATTACCACCATTATTACATACGTAAATTTCACATACGTCGCTAATTAAGTCATGAATTGATTTGTGTAAATAATAAATATTACTTCAAAACCAGATTTATTGCAAATATTAGTGCTTCCAAAACACCCCACTGAGACTATAACATTCTAGTTTTGAATTTATACCATATTGTCTATAGACTCAAATGCTTAATTTATTTATTATGTTAACGGTTATTTCAATGTATTTCAATATTATAATAGAACATTCTAATTGCCCTATGATACATATACTATTATATAAACTCTAATGTCTGAAATATATATGTATGTGCGCGTCAATCTCAATCAAGTACGAGTAAAGAATATTGGACCGATTGTATTGAAATGACTTTCTTCCTGGTTAAAAAATAAGCCTATGCCTATTTCTTCCTAATTAAAAAATCCCTCCGAGCTACGTCCAACTAGTCTTGAAATCTCACTTAACAATTCTTTATCAATAATAATTATGGACTTATAATGCAGATAGTAGTTGTGTTTTGATCACCTGTTAAAGTGTAGAATAATTAGTAAAACAAGTTAATCTGACAAAATCAGTTACACTTTATAAATTTCATGTTACGTGCAGAACCTGTTATTTGTTTGGGTTAGTTTTTATTATTTTAATCAAGTACAGTAAAAGGGGATAATGTATTACATCGTACATAAAAAGCTAAAGACATTTGTTCATACTAGCATAAACATAGTTTAATTGTAGGTGAAATCGTTGGAGCTATTAAATAAAATATCACGAAGTATTGAAGACAAATAAGAGGAATTTCATAAGTACATATAAAAACAATTAACTCTCTGACTTCAGGGTTCCGTCTTTAAATTTAAATATAAAATTGATCAAGATATTGGAATGTCTTTCAGTAACTATCACTTGTTTCAGGATTGCTTGAAATTTCATTTAATAAATTAATATGCTCATGGTGTCCGCGTTTTTTCAAAATGGAAATATTTGGAAACCTCGTGTAACTAATAGTGTATAATATAATATTAGAGATAAATAATAATAAAATTTGAACTGAAAATAAATTTTTACACTTAAATAAAATACTAAAGAATTTATGCTGATCTTCTTTGATTATATAGCTTGTTCCAAATTGATTTTGTAAAGTTACATTTATTGTTCACTTTGAGGAAGAATTTATAGTTAAAGGTATCTAAACGAACAAGTAGATTAGAATAAATATTTATAGGTGTTTACAATTTTACATGTTTTAACATTCGATTTTGTTTATGTATTATTTAAACACAATCTGCAGTAAAGAATATATTAACTTTGTATTTGCTGTCTCCATTACACTAATGATCAAACACTATTTCAAAAATTACAATGAATATAAGAATATCTTATTGTTTTTTCCATGTACTAATGGTGTTACCGTAAATAAATAAATGCAAACAAATGTTTCGGCCTTTTTAAAAAAACTTCAGATAAAAATTGTCAACAACTGTTTGGTATCAGTTAAATTTGCATTTTGAAATACAAACGATAAGGTTTTCCCAATTCCAAGATATTCATGGGCACATTTCCATTCTTTCTCTTCATATAAACCTTCCTTAGATTTTAGGAAATATTTTACTAAAAGAACTAGCCGAATTGGTATAGCTATTCTCAAGATTACAGTTTAGCAAAACATTTAACAATCCATTTTTGTTTATATTTATTTTTGTTTTTGTTTGTTTTCTGTTGCAAATTATTGTACTCGAAACTTTTTCATACATGAAGTTATTTCAAGAACAATAAAAGATGACTGATTGTTTATAACGAACTGGGCTCAAACATATGACACATTAACATGTGACAGTAACACGTGATATTAGCATATGTAGGTTTTGACTTGAAATGGTTCATACAGTATCAGAAAAGCCTGTTAGGTGACGCGTGGTGTGCAATTCATTTTAAGTTAGCAATTTCCCGTACATTTGTCATTCTCAAGTGACCCGTAGAATAATAAATACTACACAGTAGCGGCGGGAATACTATACCGAACAAGAGTTTTAACTCAAAGTATTAGAAATTCTTGTTAAAAGTGACCATGAACAGACGGATTTACAACATTTCTCTCTTGTATTCTTCAAATGTCCAGTACATTTATTGAAATCCTCCAAGTTAAAAGTTTTCTATCGTAATACATGTCTTACTTTAGCATTCTCCATTAGATAAGTTAATTATCCATGTGTTCAGCCAAATAATAAATTATGCTTGTAACGTTGTCAAAATGTTTGTAAAGAAAGTCAATAGCCATGTTGGCTTTAATCCACAATTGCAGAAACATCCATTGTTTTGTTTCACATCAGCAACACACACTACTCGTGATTCATCATCTCCTGTCAGAGGCAAATGACCAGGTTAACGCCATCGTTGAGAAACTGTCCTCAGAAAAGTTTTGATATATGGGTAGATAATAATTTGAAAATATAGTTAAAAATTTTAAAATTGTTATTATTTATTTTTCAATTCTCCAGTGTTTGAATTTATATGATGAAAGTTGAATTGTTAGATATTTTTAATTTAGGAGGTTCATGTTTCATAAGCAATTAATCGGCCACGAGGAATTGCGCATGGAATAAAAATCAGTCATCATGATTTTTTTAATGGTTGCTCATTTATTTAGTGGAAATTCTAGTACGATTCATGAAAGAATCGTGAAGGTTTACTAGTAATTCCTGATAGAACTACTATGATAGAAATCTTGTTTATCATATTTTATAATATTATGTGTCTTTGCTTAAACAAGAATTTATAATTACGGTTTGATGGCCTACCCAGGAAAACGATTAAATAGGATTCCTGCTCTTTTAACTTTATGTCCATAAGAGCACATTGAATATGTGATTAAACGTAAACAAATATTACTGTACCCACCTGTTCAGATGGTATAGACAATCTTTTCCCATGTGTCTTGGAAATAACAAAAGAAAATAAATAAGAAAATTCAAGAAAAACATTATACCGAAGGCATAAACCATTGTCTAAAGAACACACACACACACATACACACACACACACACACACACACACACACACACATATATATATATAACATATATATATATATATATATATATATATATATATATATATATACCATAATTGGTTTTGTATGAAAACGGTAAGGAATAAATGTTTTATCAAGAATAAATTTGTAATAATTATTATTGTATAGAGCCAAAAGGCTAAAGCCACTGGTTCAATACCACTTATTAATAGCTATCTTGGAACTCCAACGATACGTTGGCTTTAATTTAATTAGCTAGTGAAGTATGTTTGGAGTGAATGGTAACTCAGGCTAGCTGTTCATTTCCCACTGCTCGACGAGGTCTCATATCAATGTTCAGAAATTTGTATACGTCCACAGTGAGTATTCTACAATATTCGAATCTAACAGTTGTCCCATAATGTGATAATGACCTCTAAGCTGTTTAAGAATAGCTTTAATTAGCTAGTTAAGAGCTAGTTTAAATTAGCTTAAAAATAAATAGTTCTTAAATTTAGACACAATCTCGATCATTATTTTACTCGATTTCATAATGCTGAATAAAATTAGCAATTTGTTATTTTAAGTTAAGAATAACCTCTTCTCAAGAATCTAAGGAGTGCAATAAGTGACTCCCCTCAGGGCTTAATAGAGTCCTCTCAGCCCACTCCAAATCTCTTCAACTTGGCCAACAACTGATCTCAACTCATCAAAATATGGCCATTTAATTTTGCAACCTCTGGAAAAATTTTTACTTCCGCTATAAAGGAATGTTACTATTTGGAACTGACAAGAAAAACACCTTAATTATAAAGCATTGTGGACCATCTAATTATAATGGAAGATATTTTAAACAATATATACTTATACTTTTTTACAATAGTGAATAGTTTTTTTTTACCCATAGTCAATCTTAAAATTAAGATTATGATAAAAGTTAAAATATTAAAAAAAGATAATTTACTCCCTTATAGACAAATACACATTTTCTAAAGAGTAAAATAAAATAAACCTAGAATTTCATCAAAACTAATTTAATCTTGCTTTTTTATATAATACACAAAAACTAAACAATTTTCCGTATATAACTATGAATGTTTATTTTAATATCTTGTCATAACAAAGGAGATTTGTATTAAAACGCACTTCATAATTGTAGTATTAGGAGATTTTTATTTGTAACACTGTTTATTGTGTCACTGTGCAGATCAAACATTATTATTTATAACCTTGGATTAAATGAGGTTGATATAATCCAAGGTTGTTACGTGTTATCATAAAATCTTAGCACATCAAATTAATGTGGTTAGTGAACCTCTGAATATTACTATCTCCTATCCCCGATATACGAACTGAAAACTTGTATAAGTATACATTATGTATTGACAAACTTTCAGAAGACGTTAGATTCCGATTCATGTAAATCATGTTTCCAACGCCAAAGTTGAGTTTACTTTTTAACAAAGATAAAAATATTTGTGAAACAGTGTATATATGTGGCCATTGTAATTAACTTTAGATTCATTATATTTTGTGCCATAGATGGTTTTGCCTTGTTTATCTGATAATAAAAATGTTTACTGGGTATTCAGAAACTACGGGATCAAATTTCATAAGGCGATTTTTCAATTTAAAATATACAATTCGACAATGCATAGACCTATCTCGCTTGGTTTGCCGTCTGTCTGTCTCTGTTTTTTTTTTTTTTTATTAAAGTGTTTTTATATTTGAATTCGATAAAGCTATCCACTTAAAACTTTACACACCTGTTGTTATAACAAAGAAAAATTGGATATAAGATTTCCGGACAATTGCCATCGTTCATTTATACAAAAAAATCAGTAACACTACGTTTCAAGATCTACAATCTGATCTCTTCTTCGTGTAAATAACTAACCTAACACATACTACTAACTAACCACAGTGGTGTGACACATGCAAGTCAGGAATTACAACCATTTGTGTGTCAACTTCCTTAACTCTGAGACACCCACTTAATAAAAAACGAAACACAACAGTAATTATTAAAACTTAACTACAGAGTACAGGCGCAATAGGTCTGCATTTTTTTTTATCCTACAATTGACCAGAGGCCAATAGAAAATGGCAATTGTCACAGCAGAAACCAAATGGCGTCAAAAAAGAAGGGAAGAGGATTGAACTTTTTTTATTATCAGTAAATGCTAGATGGGCTTCTTAAAACCATACTGTGACTCCTCATTGGTTTATTACGAATACCTAATCTGTTTAATACTTTTTATTTTCTTTGCCAACCAAAGCGGCCTAATCTCGAACGATAGTTGACTGATTGGTAGATCTGCAATTTAATGTATATAGCCTCGATTATCTTCCTTTGAAAAAAATTAGGTTCCCGATGTATTGTGTTCATATAGCTTCATCCCAATTAATGTGGTCTTCGGACCAACAATGGTGTGCAATTTTTGACTTGTATTTTATACCCTATCTTGTGTTTCTTTCTGTTCTTTTATCCTTACGTTTAGTGGTCAGTTTGTCTCGAAACGTACAATCTCGAAACGCAGATGAAGAAACGTAGTGTTACTGATTTTTGGTATATCTGAGCGATATAAAATGTCCGGGTGATTCCAATTTCCTTCACAGTCCGTTAAAAACAAACTTCAAACAAAGAAAAAAATAACGTTAAAACAGTTTAAAATAACTATCTCTTCTGGTTTAAAATGGCGATCATATTAATTTTCTAAGATTAATAATTCAACATCTTTAAATTTATAATAAATTCTAAGTAGTAAAAAAACTTGCTTAAGGTTTTTATAAAAATCTTAAAAGAATCAGAGTGATATCTGGGAAATTACAAATTCTCAGTTATTATTTACAATATCAAAATAATTTTGATGCTTAAAATATTCAAAAATACATATACTGTATGTTACTACTCTTGTATATTTATTATAACACTGAAGGTTTTTAAATTGTTAAGCTTAGAAAACAGAGTATGCCCACTATTCTGAAACTTGAAATGTTAATTTGTAAAAAAAAACTACTTTTTGTAATACTAACCGGGATATAAAGTTTTAAGTTTTAAGATAAACACTTTTCGTTAAAAAACGCGAACATATAGACAGACGGGAAACCAAAGGGAGAGGACTATGCTTCATTATAAATTTTTTGTATATTGCGACTTGAAGTTTCTGTCGGTTAATTCCAACTCCATAAGTGCTGGAGACTCTGTATACATACACAGGTCTGAGAAATCAACTTCTGTCAAAATAAATCTACAATGGGTTTTATAATATCCTTTAAATATATAGTAGAATTGACTTATTAACTTTGTTTTTTATATACGCATTACAATACTGGCCATTCACTTCTTACCTAATTTTTGCTTTAATGGTCAGTTCAAAGTATATTTGAACTTAAAAGTTTTATTTTCTGATCTAGATATTATCTTATACTCAAATCAATAGCGATTAAAGAAAACGATAAAATAATAAGTGTTGTTATTAAAAAGCTTGATGTTTGCTTATTCTTATACAGGGTGTACATAAAGTCCTGCACGGGTATAATATTTTCTGAACGATAACAGATAAATAAACAAGATTTGGTACATCAATACTACACCTAAAAATCTACTTTTTGAAGGAACTATAAGTTTTCTATAATATCATGGGGACGTCCCGCAAGGATATATTAGCACATATTATTCACACGAGGAAGCATGCCATTTATTTAATGACTACTTTCACGAGAGGCAGCCAATTTCTAGAACAACTGTAGGGAGAACTGTTCAACACTTTATGAAAACAGGAAGTGTTTCCGATCGTCATAGGTCGCTGAGATTTCTAATTGTTACTGTTATCAGGTTTTCCCCGTTAGCAATATATTAGGACCAAATTTGTAACCCTTGAGGATAACTAATGTCATAATTCACTTCTGTACAACTGACAAGCATAATGTAGTAGTTAGCTGCAGTATTCGTTTGGTTGCAGTTTTGCTTTACTGGGGTTATGACTACTAATAAAATGTAACCAAGTAAAATCTTCGAACAGCCGCCATTTTGTACTGGATCAATCTTTTTGAGTGCGGTTTGCGGCATTAAACTCTGCTAGATAAGCCCTTTAAAATGATGTCCATATTGACCTATGCTCCTATTTAAGATTTCCTTCTGACTCCTTGCGGGACGTCCCCATGATATTACAGAAAACTGATAGTTCCTTCAAAAAGTAGATTTTTAGGTTTAATATTGATGTACCAAATCTTGTTTATTTATCTGTTATCGTTTAGAAAGTATTATACCCGTGCAGGACTTTATGTACACCCTGTATAAATGAAACATAAATTAAAATCGTAACTAAATTAATTCATCATATAGTTGTACTGTAATGACACAATGATTCCATAGAACAATTTATTAAATCGAATAGACGAATTCGAATAACAACATCTGACCTGTAATGCAAATTTAGAGACTAAAATGTTCGTATTCGCAAATTTAGAGACCGGTTGGCCGGAGCTTGTGGTAATTTAGAAATAAAATAGGTCTATATGTTAACCAGGAACCCTAGGAATGGTTACGTATATTTTAAAATTGTCCCGTAAAGGGAACTATACACTCTATTGAAATAAAAAGAAACCCTAAGGCAAAATCATAATAAAGAAGACTTAGTAAAGTTAGGTGGAAGTATGCTTAAAGTCTTATCTCTTCAGTTTTCTTTAGATGACTTATACTCTCGGTGTATATATTAAGAAAGTTATAGAACCCGTAATAGCATCAGTATATATTATACCAAACATTACATTATAATCAACAATATTTATTTGTTCTGATACAAACACACCCACAGATAAATATAATTAAGGTATTTTTCGATTGTTGTCATATATACCATGTACATTCTTCTGCATAATGAACTTATTGAAAATCTTTCATCATTATAACCTAGAATTCACATTGAAGCACATAAAAACTTTATTTTTTACTTGTTTAGGAACCCATCACATTCGGACGAATCTACCCAACAACTGGAATGGGAGACAGGCATGCATTTACACTATTTATAGCTTGGACGGATGAAAATTACGAGGAATTTATAGCCAGTCACAATATTTTTGGATTGAAACAACTATAGGGTGCAATAATTTTTCCATGCTATTGAAACATATGCCAGTTTCATGAATAAATATATATTTTATATAACTCAAAGCTACATAAAATACACATTTTTTTTATAAGGTACGTTTAGGTTTTTCTTTGATAAAATAATATCGTTGTTACAGATTGGCTTTTCCATTATTATTATAATTATTGAATGTACCATATGCAAAGTTTGTTAATTGTCATATTAAATAAAAATGTACATATAAAGGGTGTCCCAGAGCTTTCTTCCAATATTTTTAGACATTTGTTATGAACCAAATGAATACCAAAATTATATAATAAATCTTACAAACACTCAAAAGTTACAATAATAATCACTATTTTCCGTTTTAAAACATAACTGTGACTTTTATCCTATGTACTTTTTAGCTATTTACACTTATATATTTTAAGAAGCCTCTGTATTGAAAATAAAGCTTCTATAAATTTAAAATAGTGACGTAAGAACTCTAATGGCTGCCATTCGGGTAATTACTGAGTTTTAGAATGTATAATACGAGATTTTGGTTTGAATGTGAGTTTGAACAGTAATTAATATTGCTTGTTCCAAAAATAATTTTGTTTTATAATCAAAATAAAATAAAAGTTTAAAATTTACTTTATATTAAACTGTACTTATTTCTACTACAAACGAAGGTAAATAAACTGAACTAAAACATTATAAACAAGTTTTTTTACCTCGTGTGTCACAAACTATTACTTTTGAAACAGATTCATAATTCAAACTGTAATTTAAGTATGTTTGACCAAAAAATGTATACGAAAAGCTTAATATGTTGATGTATCAAAATTAGTATGTTGCGTACTATAAGGTTATTAGAAGTGATTAAAAAATATTAAAATTGAGAACTTTACTTCAACAACACTGAAAAAGTACTCTCTTGAAAACTGGCGGTTATTATTAAGTCAGTTAAAATCTTCCTTTTTCTCTTTGTGTTAAAATATTACAAAAATCCCTGTAAAAGAAAGCTAATATTAGTTTACAACATATTTCCCGTATAAAAATCGTAATTAGACTATTAAAGAGCTATTTACACAAAATCCCGCGAAAATCTGTAGGGGAAAAGGTTTTAAGGTTTGTAAGACACCAAAAACTAAACCGCAAATTAGAACTCAAAAAGATGCCGAGGTGCACGTGTCGGAGGTTTTTACACCAACCCCTTCCCCTAACCAGCTGCCCTAATCACCAATGCCATTGATTGGCAACCGACTATCCAATCTCAAGGTCAGAGAGATTCATTGATGGCTCAGTCAATCTTATTTTAATCCCTTATAAAAGTCGACAACCAGAAAAACCTGCTGTCTTACTGTACCATTCCTACATCTGCGGACTTTTTCTTGAGAAAATACATTATTTATTTGCCCTATATTTTGCCCCAATAATTAAATTCTAAAATATTTTCAGATATATTTTCTCCTACCCATATTATTATATACATTTTTATGTGAAGCAAATGCTACAATTTTCACAATGATTGCTTAATTTATTTGATAGAAACTAGAAATAATGTTAAAAATATCGAAAGATTGCGCAAACACAAGGTTTATGTCAAACAGTAATAAAAAAGATACATTTAAACAATTGTTATGTTTTTTAACTCACAATACAGTGCAATAAGGTCTATACAAACAAAAATTTTATTAAATCTTCCAACAATTGGTAATAAAAACAACATTTAAAATTGAATGATTTCCTATAAAACCATGTTGAAATTAAACTTCGACCTGAAATTAAAAACTCATACTTCTAATGATTGTTTTCTATGAACATTTAAAACCTAATAGGTTCTACGTTTAATTTTACAAGTCTATTAATGCTGTAGATGGAGCTTATATTGGTCACTGTTAAATTACATGAAAAACATAAAATCAATATTTAAAACTTTTATTTGTTTTGTGAGGCCTTTCAATAGCGAGGCTATCATCTTCAGACACATCACATCATTTTGTCACATCATTAAAGTCTATTAATGCATTAAATATGATATAATACATTAGATTACAAATCTACATGTATAATATAGTCATGACCTGATTGCTTTACTGGATGATTCATGAACGATAAAAAAACCACGAAAGATAGAGCCGTGAATTCAGTGAGTGCATACATTTATAATGTGTCATAGATGGGCGCTAAAAAGGGATTAGTCTATAATATGAGAGTTTCGCCCTACTATTCTATTAAATTTTGCAAAATTCTCATAAAAAATATATTGTTGCAAACATATATTAACTGGACAATAGTCTGATATACTCGTATGTGATCAACTGTTCTGTAATGGTTGTAATGTGACAACACTACTACATAATTAATTATTTTGTAATGTTTAAAATTTATATAGTAAAAGCATGGAGTGAGCTTCATTCTATCAAAAGCTATTATTCTAACCTTTCAATTAATCGCTGTTGAGCACAGAGTTTTATATGGATAATAAAATTTAGTTTTAGTAAAAATATACATTTTAGTGTAAATTTCAATAAGTAACAATGCTATGAAGTGCTTAATCAGTCGTATAACAGACGTATATAAATATAAAAAAGACAGAGTTACTATCTAACTTTTGTTATAGAGTGCTGTAAAACCAACATAGTTTTTTACATAAGTATGGTTCTCAGATATATGCATTTATATATTCCCTTCATCGGGGAATGAACGTAAAATAAACTATGAAAACTAGCATAAAATACAATTTTTACTAACATTTTTAGACCTATTCAATGAAATATAATCAGATATCTGAAACACATTCGAGTTATTTCAATGGTACATATAAAAATGTTTCACTCATCGACTTGAGGGTTGCAAAATACTGTTTTTATACTTAAATCTAGAACGGTTTAGGAGAATGAATATCATTCAGTGACTATCACTTATCTCAGAAGTGCTCGGTTTATCATTTATAAAGGATATGTATATTGTACCATTGTTTTAAGAATAAATATAGGATACCTAATCATATAATTTTATACACGTAAATATAAACTATGCATTATAAATACAATTTTATAATTAGAGACCTAATTTATCCCCATAAACATTTGTTTAGTGTACTTGAGCTTACAACTAAGTATAGTATATAATATAATGGTTAAACAGGTCGTAATGTGAGGTAATCTGGGGAGACGATGCCACAACCACAACCTAATGGTCACCGCTGTGCATGCCTCTCCCTAGTAGCGAGTATCACGTATACGTGCAGGTGCATCGACAATAGTGACGGGATAATTTAATAAGGGAGCACATACCCAAATAGTTCAAGTAGTATACAAATCCAATTAAAATTGTTTAATACGATTTGGCCTACAATAGCGTACTGACTGTGAATTATTCCACGTTCTTATCCAAGAGTAATAGCCTGCACATGTTTGAGTATAAAACGAAATAGGTACTAAAAGAAACTGGTACTGGAAATAGGTACTGAAAGTATGTATAGGGATGTTACCTCTAATTTAATCTTGTGCTATGGTCATTCGAGTCAGATTATATTTCGAACATTGCAGATTGCAAAATATCCTTACTAGAACCTGAATTGAGCTAAATTTAGATAATTTGGACAAAAAGATGAAGCCCCTATTATCGGAATTACTCAAAAAAGATAGGATGTAATTTTCGTAATATAAAAAATATACGTTAATATATCAAAGACTAATCTAATGGTGTGTCAGTAAAAAGCACACAACTAGAAGATTTGGTTTTAACTTGATTTAATAAAGAATACAGATGGATTACTGTAATAGATAATAGACATTACCGTTATTTATTCATATTTTGTAATTGTGGCGTAATTACTTCATAGACATTCACCATCAGTATAGAAACAGCGAACTATGAAATAATGTGTAGACTAATTATTGAAGTTATTGACAAAACGTGATGAAAGTGTAACGTAGAAAGAATTTTAGTAGTAATATTTCAATATAACTACAGATTCTATTCGAATTTTCGTAACTAACAATGAAAAAAAACAACCTTTCTTGTGTTTGTTTGTTTTTACTGAAAATACTGTTTGACAAGTCAATTTTGGTTGGTTAACTACTCTAAAATGTCAAAAGAAACTTTGATACATTTCCGTATATTTGGCATGTTTATTGATATGGCTTGCGAAAAACCCTTTAGAATTTATTATAACTTTGTACATCTTAGTACACTGTTATCGACTCTCTTTATTTGTAACTTATAAAACCTTAGCTTTGATTTACAGTTTTCACATATGTTTAGTTGATATTCAAAAATTATAACAGATCCGGTCATACCAAAAGAATTATTAGTTAAGTACGTAAAAAATTAAAATAATATGCTTTCATAAAAATGCTTTAAATTTTAAGCAACCTACAAATACATACAACGTTTTACCTTGTTATAACTACGTTGTGTTAACATGTTAAATACCAAATAATATGCTACTTAAATATATTTAAAAATGAAAAATCATATAACACTAAAATTACAATATATGTTAACATATTATTTTTATTAAAATAATTAATGTTATATACATGTGTAAGTGCTAAAATAATTAGGAAATTTATTTATTAACATCGGGCTGCTTTTACTGATATGTCGACGAGAAGGCTATAAATAACCGGCTCTTCCAAAAGCATGTCCTATGAAAATTATTCGATTTTGTTCAAAATGATATGAAAATTAACTATCTTAACTATCTCTAAAACGTAAAAAAAATTCTCATCGACTAAATTTTGATGTACAGAACTGATCTGATTTATGCTATTACTATCCTTGAAAATAAACAAAACATACTCTTTGAAATGCACACTCTAGCAAGGTATATTTCCAGACTGTCTAGTAACAGCAATTATAAGAATAATTTACAAATCCGGGGTTTGATATCAACTATCTAATGGTCGCCCAATATCATATTTTCTTTTTATAAAAAATATTTGAGAACTATGCTTCCCATTTTTTAATGAAGTACTTGTAGTGAAACAGTAAAAACAGTACTACTCAACGCGGATTTATAAAAGAGGGCGGCCATCACTTTTGCGGGAATTTTTGGATCTTATCAATAAACATATAAACAATATTAAAGCACTGTAGTTATATTAAAACACTGCTTCAAAAATGTTGATACCTTAGATCATAGGATACTTTTACAAGAAATACAAAATATATTGGTGTACTTTTTAATTTAATACAATGGTTTTCAACTGATTAAAAGGTAAGGTATTGTTTGTGAAATTAGGAAACAACCTAGTTACATTAAAAGTGATGAAGCAAGATGACCGTCAAGGAAGTGATTTAGTACAAGTTATGTTTACATTTTTGTAAAAAGCCTCAGCAAATAATATTAATCGCAATTTGTACATGTATGCAGATGATACAGCACTATTCACGGGTAATAAGTTTTGAAATGTCAGAATAACAAATACAAGCAGACTACAATTTATTAATTAGGTGGGTGCGTGAGAAAAACATTATTAATCCAAAGAATAAATTATTTTTACATTTTACATCCACATACAAATTATCCTCATATGATGTAATACTAAATCCTAGTGTTAGGGTTGATAGTAAAAAAAAGGTACGTAGGACTAATTATTGACCAGAAATAGGTTGGGAATTACAGTTAGATTATGTATTTAGAAAGTTTAAGGTAATATAGTATACACTTTATACTCTAAAAAACAGAATCCCCTTTTCAGCATTGATATTGATTTGAAAGTATATGTTTGAATTACTAATTCGTTATGATATTGAAGTACGTGGCAAATCATAAACATCAACTTTAAGTAGAGTAGTCATTTAGCATAAAACTACTCTAATTATGATATGTGTACACCAAAATCAACATTTTTATGACAACTGCATTTAAGATTAAACCAATCAATTTTTACAAATTTATATATATTATATATTTATATAAAGCCGCGCTTTTAAAATACGTAGAGAAAATTAAATTCATTTATGTTCACAACGTGCCTAAATCATTTAATGATTTTTCACATTACTTTAAACATTTCCGCAAAGTTTACGTTGCAACACATTTTATAGCCTAACCGTGTGGTTAATTTGTGGTTTATATTTATTTGAGTTAATAAATATTTAGAGATGTTTATTCTCATAACTGTATTATATTTCTATGTATCTTTACTCTTGTTTTGATAACACTGATCATCTTAGGTTATCACATATCTCTGATAGTTATTAATAAGTTATTTTCTTAGCACTGCTGCCAGAAGCGCACAAATTTTGGAATGATAAATATGTAAATAAATTTGTAATTCAAAATATTTTAGGTTATTTTTGAAAAAATATATACTCTTTGTTAAGTATTAAGGCAAACAGCATCCTTTTGTTCGGATCTCCAGTTATTTTTTAAATAAAGAATTTGAATTTGAAAAAGTAGTTCTTCCAGCTTCGAGTGTGGGTAATACTTCCACCATCCAATGGCAAGGCAAGCCTTACTTAGCTAAACACACAGCTTCGTCTACCTAAGCTGTATATAGTGTTGCCGTAAGCTTACATCAATGCCCACTCCACTGTGTGTTGTGTTTGTACTTACTCAACAGCTCTACTGTAAAAATAATTGTCTATTAGTTTTAAATGATTAAATTTTAGTTAGTTTCAACACTGATAGTAAGAAATAGTTTCGGTCGCAGACATATGCAAAAAGTTAAGGACATTTTTGATTGAATTTACCATAACATGCTATCATGAGCTTAAAATGACTTACACAGGAAGGCGGACGTATTATGAATATGGAGGTCCCTGTGAAGAATCTGCTTTAATCCATTATTAAGTAATCATATATAATTTACTATAAAAGTAGTTAAAGTGCATAAAATAAAATATTTTAGAGATTGGAAAAGCTTTTCCAACAAACCATGTAAAAGATATTGCATTTAATGTTTTGTTTGCAAATAGTAAAACGTGCCTATTAAACAAATCGTAAATAAGAGTTTATGAATTTTTCTACGCTACTAGCGACTATATGATTAAATATATCAAAATATCACGATATGCGAAAACCCAAATGAATGTGCATGTGTACGTATTCAGTGTTAGGTTCATGCAATGTTACACCAACTTGTGTATTCATAAAGTTATGTATGTAACAACAAAGCTCTCGTTGTTTACATTTTTCTATTTGTTAATGTACTTGAAATATAGCCCACATCCATTTGATATAAAATATTAATACTGAGTGTTATACGTTATATGTAATTAACTAATCTATTGCATTAATGTGTATAATAAATGGTATAGTTCAGGAGCCAATTAGCATTTTTTAAGGACAAAACATGAGTTTTCTTGAAATATACAAAGAAATTAATTTTAATTAAGGCAGAAAACAATCGTCAGCCACGATAACATATGCGATGTCGAGATTAGAAGTTGATACCCTCCAATTAGGATTACAATAAGGAATGAATATTGTTTTGGGTTATACAATTCCTAGTTAACACACTTAGCAAAATATTCTGACACGCTAATCGTTTTATCTTAGTGTGTAACAGTGATATAACTATTACACATGTGTCTGATGTCGGTTATAGGGCATCAAGCTGGGAAAAACAAACTTTATTAAACACATTGGCTTATATTTTTACCCTTTCCAATACCATTCAATTTCGAGCTAGACTATATCTACCATAGTTGACGATTAATATCTCTCCTTGAACAAATTTCTCTAAAGTTATAAAACAAAATTAAAAAATAAACAAAGCAAATTGGCTTTTGGCTCTTATACTATAAATATTTTAACTAGCCTATCAGTATAAATTATAAATTTAATTGTTTGGTGGTAAATGTTAAAGCACGTGTCAGCACGGTAATGTGAATCTATTCCATTACAATACTTTCCATCCTCGTCTTCAACTTGCCGTCTTATTTAAAAGAGGCAACTCATTAATTGACTCAAGATTTACATTACGACTCACAGCATCCGGCAGGGTAATTACAATTCCCATAACCTTTTTTTTTATATTCTCAATCCCGTATCATATACGGATACTCTGATGCACATCTGCTAATGGTAAACCAATTCCGGATAATTTAAGTAAGTTTAATATATATGTGTTTCGAGGTATCTTCTTTTTTTTTCGCACCTCGCTAATATATGTATGTAAAAACGTTCATTGTGATTCCTATTTCTGTATTGAAATCATCAAATATTTACTTATAAAATGTTTATAGTTCAACTACCCGATAGTTAAAGCCTTATCAAGGAATATCTGTTAAAATAAACCTGTTTGTTTCAGTTCACTATAATGTCGTCGTTTTCAGCGTAATAAAACCTTAATAATTTGTGACTACATTAACACAAACAAATCAGAGTACAAAAAATTTCTTACATTGGTTATGACGCGAGTTAATGGGTGTTTAGCTATCTTACGAAAAACCAGAATAACTTATATGTGAGTGATTTAAATATCAATGAAGAGAAAAGACTTCCAAAGAGAAAAATGTTAAAACGATGACTGAAGTGACTGCTACCCATGCCTACACTTTCGTGAACACTGAAGTGGTAAATATAACACTGTACGGGCTGAACGAGACGAGTAGACCACCCTTGGTTCCGAGACCTCGCTCCTCTGGAGGCGGTGGGATCAGTGAGGCCATCGTACCCATGTATGTCGTCATCTTCCTGCTAGCTGTCGTCGGTAATGCCCTCGTCGTGGTAACCCTGGTGCAGAACAAGAGAATGAGAACTGTTACAAACGTCTATCTACTAAACTTGGTGAGTACTGAGGTTTTATTGGATTATTATGTTAATATTACGTTTGAAAGTGATTATTAAGGAGATGGTATGTTGTTTACAATAATGTTATGGTATTATTTCAAATTTATTAATATTATTAAATTGTTTTATTAAAGTTCACATTAATTCAAGTTCAAGCTCAAGTTCAAAAACTCTTTATTTAATAAATTACAAATAATACAGATACACAGTTTTCTCCCAATGCGCAAAATGCGCGTGCGGGAGTACAGTTGTTTTAGAGTGTTTCTTAGGTCTTAAATGCAAATGTCAAGTTCAGTAATATAACAACACATGCTAAAATTGTTTAATACTATGATGCACAGTTTATAATCAATTTTAGGATTATTATTTTAATTCAGTGCAAAATTAAAATTACTAATGGATCTGTAAATCTTTTTCAAATGCACCTTAATTAAAAGTTTTATTTCTAAAAATGCATTACTTGCGAACAGATTTAAGGATAATGGGCGGAAGTTGGTAAATAAAAACTGAAGTTCAGGAGGTCTTTATTTGTTTGAGAAAGTTTTCATTCCTTAATGGGAAGGAATAAAACTTTTATGACCCTCATCGTTTGAACTGAAAATATAATTTTCCTTTTTTTGAACACATTAACTGCTGAGATTGAAGACTTATAACCCCTAAACAATACGTTAATTTAAGGATGTCTTCAGGTTAGTTTTTAAAATGGCTTTCCTCAACCGAATCGCTTACTGCACAAAGGCAAGAAATTTTAGTTTTATAAATGTTATAATTCAGGGGAGACAAAAACTACTTAAACACATAACCAAAGGGTTGTTATCATAATTAATGCAAAACATTAAGTAAGATGTCCAAGAATCTTTGAAACATGTATTTAAACAACAAAACTAATTTCAAAAAATGGAGGAGTTCCCTTTCTTCAGTAAACTCATAAATGTAATACACCTTTTAGTTTTGGTTTTATAAAGAAATCAAACTCAAGAAATGAACTTTATTTATTATAATAGACATCAAATTCTTCAATATTTTCTGTCTTCACCTCTTGTTTCGGTAGTCTCATGCCTGTCGGTAATTGAATTAAAAAAAACTGCCTCTTGTTTTGAGGTGTGTAGACCAATGTTTTCTTTATGTCATCCGTAATCTTACTGTGTATCAGTAGTACAGAGTTGTCGGCTTGTTTTGAAGGTAGCTAAAATTTCCCAGCATAGCTCCTAAAAATGTGTTTTGTTAGCCACCGATGTTTATATCTATATTATAGGGAAATCGAGTTTATATATATTTATCTTTCTAACAGAGAACTAAGACTGTAGCGTAATATCAAGCTAAATTCTTAATCTTACACCTAAATTAAATAACGCCTTTTAAACACAAAAATACATACTATCAATTTATTTTATTCTGACAATTTAAAAAGTTCTTGATTTTCCAGTACAGTATAAACTCACAATTAAGCTATCATCTGAAACGAGTAACAGCCTAGAATGATGGAACATTATTGCCTCGCCCGCGCACTTACACATTTTCTGCTTCATGCTTCTACGCACATCTACGTAAGTTTATTCACTCAACACACGGCTAGTAATCATATTAGACGTTGAACAGAAGCTCTTGCTCCACAATTTTGAGAATTATGTTCACTTGTGTTAACATTCTTGAGGCAAAAGAGTCACTGATAGAACTCTTGAACATATTATACTTGTTATAAGTTATTACATTTGGTTAAACCAAAGTGTTTTATGGACATTCTGATGGTCCAATGATCGCTATAACTAAAGTTATCCTCATTGTGTTGTTGTGTTGGACAGGCAGTGTCAGACTTATTACTGGGAGTCTTCTGCATGCCTTTTACACTTGTCGGCCAAGTCCTCAGAAACTTCGTCTTCGGTGGCACTATGTGTAAACTAATTCCCTACTTTCAAGGTAAATAATGAAAATAATGGTTAATTAACTATGTTAAGTACATTTTGAATCATTAATTTTTTCAATACTATGTATGAGATCAGTTTTATGTTTTTCAAGACCTTATTTATCACACGTTCCAAAGTAAATTTGTGGTATAAATGATAAGAAAAACACAACTTATTTTATTGAATACGGTTGATTGTGATTATTTAGAGTTAGTTAAATTGTTTTCATGAAGGAATTACTGTCTAAAACAATCAATGCAATTTTTTTGTACATTTATGAATAATATTTTATAAATACTATTATCTGAATAATGTTAAACTAAAGTTCTATGTTAGCATGAGCATTATTATTTCTGAGTTTAATTTTAAAAGATACGTTTTATTTACATATATAACAGCATAACAAATTTAGATATTATTTCTAATTATTTTTGTGAAACATATTGTACGCCAGTTATTTAAATTTAAAACAGATATACTGCTATTTGGATCAATAAAATATATAGGCTTTGGCATGTCAGTATCAGTGCCACCCACAGAATGGGACGTTGGGATTATATCTTATGACAAGCTCTCACGTTATATTTCCATATATTATTGCTGTATTGCATTTTCGTTTATTGTAGCATACAACGTAAGAAACATGAAATAAAAAGAAATAATATAAATCTAAATAAATAATTTAGAATAAATTAGCTTTTCAACATAACGGGTGCAAATTATTAGAAATTTACCAGAGGTTAAGACTATTGAACGTGATATCCCAGCATGTAAAGAGAGGGGAGGGCGAGAAATAGGCGTAGTGTATTAGTGCTTCAACCAGTGGGATCTCATACCAAAGGTTACCCTGGAAGTAAAAATATAATTCTATTCGGACCAAAATTCAAGACGGTAAGCATAAAGTTAATTTACAAATTGTTCAGTTGAAAAACCCCTATAAGAATAGTTATGGATATTAATCACAGTTAAGTTTAAAGGGAACGGAGTAAAGCCTAGAACTTTCAAGTTTGGACGTGTGCAATAAATTCTTTTCTCTGGGTGGAATAGGAAAAGCTTCAACACGTCAACATTAGTCGAAGTTGAGGAGAACCAAGTGTACCTACAATTTTGCCTCGAAGGGGTTGTGGGCCGTAATAAAAAGAAAATATTTGTAAAGAGACTCAAAATGTGAATCCAGAGACTACAAAAAAGGAAATGAGAATAAAAATGAATAAAAGAATCCAGATAAGAGAGCTGAGAGGACTTATAATGTCATAGTAATAATGTCGAACATGAACAGAATTCAATGAACTAGAGAATATTAAGACAGTGCAAAAATCTATTGACTAAGATGGATTGTGAGGAAAGAAGACCTGATGTCAAGTACAAAGAGAATTTGAGAGATCAGTTCTAGTAGAACCTGTAAAATTGTCGAAACTATTGAGGAGAGCACATTGTAACCACCTACTTTCCCGAGGTATCAAGCATCATGGGCCATAATAAAAATGAAGAGTGGGTAAATAGTAAATTTTGGCACCAAGTCAGTTTAGAGGCTACAAGGTAAAACATTATTTTTTATCGAAGGAGAGAAATCAAGAGCATTTTAAATCTCATATTGCTTTGTAAACTAGAATATAAAGCACAGTTATTTTGTGTACTTTCAAATTAAACGTTATCTGATGCAATTATGATTTAAATTCTGAACCATAAAATTACGATATTTCCTACCCCTTGATGTGTGATGTAATTTGTATTTCTAGCAGTGTCAGTCTCGGTGGGAGTGTGGACATTGGTAGCTATATCCCTGGAGCGCTACTTTGCCATCTGCCGGCCGCTCAAGTCACGTCGTTGGCAGACGCAATTCCACGCGTACAAAATGATTGCCGTCGTTTGGGCTTCCAGCCTTGCTTGGAACGTTCCAATTCTACTGGTATCCAGGCTACAAGCAATGCGCAGTAGGTATATGTGCATGGTCTTTTGTATGACATTATTTGAAAGTATCCAAACAAATCCTTTTTCCAAAGGAAGAGTAAGGATCTTGGATTGGCCTTATTGTTTCGCATCATTAATATTTACACAACTTATTATGTTCACAATAAATTTAAAAGAGTCCTGCCCTCCCTTTATATTAAAGTCAGTTTCTTAGGAAAATTTTGAACAAATAATCATTGAAAAACATATTGTTCATGTAAAATTAAATACGAACTGATAATACAAATTACAATACGATCGTGCGATTTACAATAAATATTTCACTTTTATTCTTTTTCCACTTTTAATCATAATAACCACGCCAATTGCATTCACCTTTCTTCTACTGCCATTTATAGTTTTGTAATATGTTCAGTTTATATCTTGTTCATATTCCCACCACATAGATCTGACACAAACTGTCTAATGTTTAACTGCTCTAAGAAGCTAAACTTCATAATGTTTAAATTGCAAACAATATTCTTTATGCTCATGCATAATTCTAGTTTTGTATACTAATTCCTATTTGACAATTCCCAAGTTTAGCTTTACTTAACTTTTTAAGGTAAGATTTCACATTATTAAATACAGTAAAGAACATGGTATCTGATACGAATACGCAGTATGAACTTTAAACTTTGTTTCCTATAGTGGATTTAATTAATTTTGTGGACACATTTTGTGGATTTAATTTTAATTTTAATTTTAAAATTTTTCCTCATAAACTTTACATGGAATGGTGTTGTAATCGTCCTTCCTCATTAAAGGACAAATTAAACTTATAATAGTTAAAAACTATTTTTTACAAAAACAGTAATTAACTGATTAATTTTGAACAATAGGGCTTCATCTTTATTCGTGACAATGTTAAAGGTATTCATTATATGAAAGCCTTCAACGAGTATATGAAAAATATAGATAACTCAAAACCTTAAAGGTATGATGTCAAAAATGATATTACCTCAATTACTCATATTACTCAATTACATGAATATTTTATTGTATTTGTTTTGCACAAACAGACTTTAAAATATTTAGAAACATGATGACGTAAAACAGATTTGTAAGTTTTCAATATTCTAAATGTTGTATCTTTTTGTGACGTTCCTTTGTTAATTTGAAACATGTCAGCGAATATACCTGAGGCAATAGAGGAACACACTTAAGACTGACAGTTTGTTGATGGAACTGTTTTTACAGTTTGTTTATATGAGTGTTACATATCAGACGATACACGATATAAATTCTATCAAGCTGTGAGAAGAGAATTACAATATCCATGATGGTATTTAAATCATTCTTATGATGGATATGGCAAACATAATTTGCAAACAATGTGACACTGCACACAATATCGCCATGGAGGGAAGGGTTGATTTCATATGAATGTTGAGTTTAGCTCCAGTTCACTTTCCTCTTAATGCACATTATGTACTCTCAGCTGTGCACTTGATGAGCCAATGGAAACCATTTGTTTTGATCTTCTTCATCGTTGAGTTTATTAATTTTAATTTCTTCAGAATAAACTGGCTCCAGATTCCAGGAGTCAAGTTTGTACCAGCATCCATCCATTCCAGGCGCTGCATTATGAGGAAGATGAACTGAAGCAAACCTCAACGTTCAAAAAAATGTTACACTAAATAAAGTGTTAGTATTGATGTATAAAGGATTACCATAAGTAAAAGAGAAAACCAAAGATCCAAAAATAAATCCTGTAAGCATTACCGACCATCATAATAACCAATTATCTGATGCAATTATGATTTAAATTCTGAACCATAAAATTACGATATTACCTACCCCTTGATGTGTGATGAAATTTGTATTTCTAGCAGTGTCAGTCTCGGTGGGAGTGTGGTTTTATTAAATGTATTTTCACATTTAATAAAAATGTGAAAATACATTATGACACATAATATTATAAAATGTTATGTATTACTATGGTAATAATTATTGTAGTAACTATATTTATTACTCATTGACTCTAATATATAATATGATTGCTATAAATTTACATACGCCAGACAAACATTTAATAAAAAAAAATAATTTTAAATGTATTATCTTGCCTTAATTGCGTTACCTACCATCCTATTTTAGTTACTGTTTTATCATAGTAAATTTAAGCCTCACATTTTGTGCAATATCCATTCATTGCCTCGTAAGGCTTAACTACATTTAGGTCTTGCTTGTCCCATTTTATAAATTTAGCAAATTTTGGTGAAGCAGTTTTGTACAATATCATCAGCAAACCTAAAAAGTAAAAATATAATAAACAAATTTGTTTGTGCTTCGTTGAACTGCAGGTTATTAGTTTATTATAACCAATTCTTGTTATTATATTTACTACAGACTTTAGAGAACGGTTGCGGTATTAACCTTTTAATTCATATTCTCTTCGAAGTTCCTTCTATCTTACTCACCAGATAATTTGTCGACAGAAAATAAGCAATGCAATCATGATTAGGAGGCTGTTACATAAGAGTCAGATGACCATAATCTTCAACATAATCCCGGCAAAAATTTGATGAGAGCTACCAGTTCCGCTTCCTGTGGGAAAGTAGAAACTGTATATATAAACACTAATAGATACTAGTATACTTCTGGAAAGTCTAAGGTATCTTCGGTGCCGTATTAGCGTTTTTATTTCTCCCCAGAACACTAAAAAATAGACAATACGTAGGTTATAAAAGTCTTCTTTGGTCATTGTAATCTACTTCCAGCACCGTAGTAGCGTTTTCCTTGTTACTCCAGTTACGAAAATATATAATACGTTTGTCTGAGAAGTTAACGTTCGTAAAAAACGAGTACTTGTGGTTATTGTAATTTACCTCCGTTATAAAGTGTTTTTGAACCGTAGTAATGTTAGTGATGTGGCTCCAATCAAGGGATTAAACATAGGCATAAAAGTTCATCTACGGCTAAAAACGTATTCTTACATTTAAATAATATTTTTGCACTATAAGGTACGTATTTCTGGCAGAATATTACCGTTTCGCTGTTAAGGACGTTGGTATGAAAAGTCTACATTGGCCAAAGAGAGACTATTTTTTGTCATTGGATTTTATTTATTGTCCAATAATAGCGTTTTCATTCTTTTACTAATTAAGAAATATATAAAACGTTTGTATAAAAAATACGTCAGTCACAAAGCGACTACTTCCATCCATTATAAACTAATTCCAGTTTAAGGTATTTTGGGTAGGTTTAAGGTATATTACCGGTAGTCAGTCAAAGATATAATGCATAGTGTAAAGTATCACTTTTCTAGTAGAGCTAGATTTTTGGGAAATATAGTTTACCTTGGGCTTTATCTATGTTGTTTACGAGATCGCGCGTATTAAATGTAATCTTTTTAAGACTTTCAGAAGTTGTATATGAAAATAAATATAGTTATTCTAGGAGGTACAACCCTATTTCAAACTGAATTTTTGGTTGATCTTCAAGAAATATCTTTCTTCAGACTGTTCGACTGTGTCAAATTTCATCGTGTAGGCCATCGGGTAGTTTAGTTCTTCCAGGGGTAGCACCGTAATTTTAGCCTCAGCGGTTGCTTGATAATAAAGAATTTTTAATGGTTTTATTTTTATTGTATTTGTATTTTATTTGTAATTAATTTTATCAAGAGGTAATCCTATTTCTACCATTTTTATGGATGGTTAATCTTCATACAAAAACTTTTGTAGTCTGTTGAGAGCATAATATACGGGTGTGTCAAATTCCATCGTTCCATAATTGTACAACATCAGAAAATTTTTAAACAAAATAAGTTCATGTTCGTTTTACAATTCCACGTGTTAGCTAAATTGGATCTCAATAGAGCATTGGACGTTGGAAAATACCAAAATATAGATTTTGTATTGGATACAATATGGTATCTGCTCGTCATGCAAAATTATTTCGTTTGTATGTTGGAGATGAGGAAAATAAGTGACAAACTTAATTTTTCTAGGGCATTGGGAGGTTATAAAAATATATTTATACAAGGAATTTCAACCCAATTCTAATCCATATGAATGGTTTAGTTTTTCAACAAATTTTTATTTGGCTGTTGGCAGTATACGGCACGTGTGTTTCAAGGAGCATTGTTACAGGACTACGATGTAGTGTGTGTTGATAAAACAAAATATATTATTTTTCGGTGTTAGAACCCACGTATGAATTAAATTTCATCTCTTTGGTACATTTGATGTTGTATTAAGAAAAACATAGTTCTTTTAAGGGTGTTGACCCCATTTACACTCCCTTTGGTGGTTCTTTAAGTAAAATAAATATTTTATATATAGGTGTTGAGAAACGTATGCCAAATTTCCTCTTCCCAAGACAATTAAAAAAACAGTTGGGGTAGGGGGTTCAACCTCATCTTAATCCCTATGGAAAGTTATTATTTCTTACATATTTTTTATTTATTTGTTTAAAGCATAAAACATACATGCATACAATTTCATCGTTATAGGATGTGAAGGAGTATAAAAACAAAATATTGTTCTTTTATGTGTTGCAACCATATTTTAACCTTTGTGGGTGATTGATATTTAAGAAATTCCTTTCGATTTTCTATAAAAGTCACAAGACACATGTGCGTCAAATTTCATCTCTGTGGGTCATTGGGAGTAATGGGAACAAAATTATATTTCCTCTATGAGTTGCTACTATATTTCAACCACTAAGGGAGGTTTATCTGCATGAAATGTTTTTATATACGATGAGTATCGTGTGTGTGAATTTCATCTTACCAGGACCTAACAAAGTTCTAAAAACATAAATATAGTTGTTTTACGGGATGTAACTCCGTTACAATCCCTATGGGCGAGAGATACATCTTAGTGAATTGTTTTTATTTTACCGATGAAAACGTAAGACACGTGTGACAGATTTCATTACTATACAACGTCGAAAATTTTGACAAAAATAAATATCTCTAGGGTTTGTAAATCATTAAAAAATTTAGTTATTGATCCTAATTAATTTTTTTTATTTTACCATTGAGGCCGTTTAGAACGTATTATTAAAATTTGAATTTTTCTGGAACCTGAGGAATCAATTCAAAGCTTCAAAGCTTAAAATATAGCTCTTCTTAGGATTGCAACCACAATTCAAACCCTGTGTACGTGTTGTTCTACATTAAAATGTTCCTTTTTTGAGTCATAACGCATAACTTTGCTACATTTCCACCATCCTGATTACTGAAAAATTTTAGAACTATTAATAAGCGAGTGTTTGGAATTTTGTATTTAGCGACAGTTCAATTTTATTGAAATTTTTTCCTACTTTTCACCCCTTGGACACATTTTATAAAAACCATTCTTAGACAAGTGTGTCACAAAATGTATTAAGACAATAACATTTAACTTAACGAACCGAAAATAATCAACAAATGGCGAAGCATTTTAAATTATCAGAGGTTTGCGAAACTTTATATTATAGCAAACATTAATTAACAGAATGTATTGTTCATTGAAAAGTTAGTAGACGTTAAAGAGTTATATATCTCATTCCATAATAAAAAAGCTTATGCATGTTATAAATGGCAACTGAGTTGGAAGAATTTAAACATAATGAAAATCAAAGGTATTTAACGTGTTTCGAAATATACCTCTCCATATATCTACAAATCAAGTTGGTTGAAGGAACTTGATTACTGCAGTATTGACTGTAGGGTGATTTATTTTTTCACAAACAGAACTTCAAATGCATAAAAAATAAGAAAGAACCGTTGTTGGAGGAATTTGAAAATAATGACAATGACATAATATTGAACTTATTCAAAATATATACTCATTTCCATATGTCCACAAATCATGTCGGTCGAACAAACACTATTACCACATTATTGACTGTAGTTCGATTTATTTGTTCAAACACAGAACCGCATTCGCATAACATTTCCTTTGTCTTTCATGGGAGATTATTTCAACAACAACTTACAATAAGCTTTGTATTCAGTAGGAGTGTTATATTAACAGCCAGGTCTCACAAACGGAGAGAAGATTTACCGAAACTCAACATCAAGCGGTTCTTCAGAATCTTCCTGGATACGATCCTACTCCTCATCTCTTAGTTCATGTGCTCGTCATACTCACTCATTGATTCAACTTCTGTGTTTAATAAGAGTGTTATGTTAACAGCCGGGCGTCACAAATGCAGAGAGGATTGGCCGACTCTCACCAGCGAGCGGGTCTTCAACATCTTCCTGGACATGATCCTGCTTCTCATCCCTTTGGTCATTATGAGCTTGGCCTACTCGCTCATTGTCTCCAAGCTCTGGAAAGGGCTACAGAGGGAAATCAAGCACAGCTCTTCCTGTCGTAGAAGATGTATGAGATAATGTTTATATCTGCGTAATACAATACAAAAAAGCTTAGAAAAAGAACTGAAAATCAGAATCTCCATCTATATAACTATGCGGTAGTCAATTTTAAGTTATAGTTTCTTTTTGAAAAGCAAAATTTGGACTCTTGTATTGTATTATACCGATATTTCTCATCGAATAGTAATGGGTGACGCTGACTTAGTATTATACAATAATTTATTATAGGGAGCTAAACGGATCTCCACTATAACAACGAAGAAAGAAGTATATTGTATTGTACAGGCTATAATTTCCCAAAACTATAGAAGTCGTTAGTGATATCTTGAGAAGAGTGCTAGATACATCTATTTCTTTAGATAGACTAAGACGAACGTGCATGTTTGTACCAGATTATATGCAGTGCAATATTATTAAGCTGATTCCCCTACCATATTTACATGATTGTCTTGTGAGTACAAATATAACACTAATAGGTTTGCCATGGGACAGCTATATTCTATACATATGTAGACAATGAAAAATATTTTGTAATTGTTAAACTATTTTATTTTGATTAGATCATACATTTATAGAAATATAAAAGCATGTTTTAGAGCCCCATGGTATGTTGTGAGGTAGCATGACGACTACATTATATTGGTATGTCAGTATGAAGGAAAAAATTATTAATTTTTAATAAATCATTAACAAAAATACTGATTTTTAGTATAATATTTACATTATGAGTTTAGAGTATAATACGGTTTTTTTCTGAATAAAGTGAACAAAATTAATATAAATGGAGAAACTTTGCATATGATACCAGATATAAATCATATTTAATAATAAAACAAACGTATATGTATACATAAGGCCTTACTGTTATTATATTCGTTTATTCCCTCATATTATTAATACAACGTCTCACAAAAGACTATTTATACAGTGCTCTCAAATAAAACAAAGTAATCCAATCTTGTTAAAATTATCATGCTAAGACAGCATTGAAAACTTGAGCGGGAGATGAGCTGTGCGAAGTTAAGTCCTCCCAAACAACAAAGTGCCTACACCTAGGTGCAAGGTAGATTGAATTTTAATCTCAACCGTTTTAATATGCATAGCTTGCACTGTCCCGTCGAGTACGCCTTTATTGCTTAATAACGTGTTTCAAGTTTTAGATTCAGAGAAAATTGGATTAGTCCCTTAATAATATTTGAAGTGACATCTCATTTATTTGTTTTAATTTTTTTTATTAAACTAAAGTTTCTAAACGAGCATATAATGTTTCCTCAGTGGAAAACGCGACCAACACTGTGGCAGTTAACGAGACTGTGCTGACGAACGACAGCGCTTCAGGTCTTCGTCAGCACCGACTGCTGCCACCCCCTCGCCCGACCACCCAGTATCACGTGACCACTGCCGCAACCTTCAAGTGCGAGCCAACCACAGTCAAGCTGTGGATATTTAAGGTGAGTTGGTTCTTCAATGGTTAATCATTGTAACTTCAATTATTTACGTACAAATTAGCTATGGTGAGAAATGTAGATTCCATGGGAATATTAAGATCAGCTACATTTCAATTGTGCACTTGATTAGACAATGACATCATCGATGTATATAGATTACTGTTTGGTTTTAATTTTATTTAGCAGTATTCATATTTCTTCAAACAAATTAATTTAAACAAGGAGTGAACTTGAGAGATAAGCTGTTTCCTCTTAAATGACTATTCTAAATTTATCACTGCTGAACCACCCTCGTGCCACGCTGCTCGTATTCGCTAGTGGGGTTGCATCTCTTTTCACACGATCTGTCTTCTCTATATTACTCCTGTATGAGCCTTCTGCAATGTTTCACTTCTCTTTGAATTATCCTATCTTATCCTCTCTATCTAACCATTATCTTTTATTATTGTACTTCTTTTGTTCTTTCTTGTCTAATTTTTTATGTCCCTCTTTGAGTGAGGTAAAGTGAATTATGTCCCACAAATGTGGACTATTCTATCAATGTGGAGGCTGGAGTCTACCTCCCCCCTGACAATCTCTATCTTTTAATGCGCCCTGGTCCAAGAAATCCTCTTCTCGTTGTGCTTTGGAAAGAAAAATGCACTCGAGAGTGACTTCATTTGGTACATTTCATGAAATTTCTTCCATCATTATCTTGCATTCTTAAATTGCCAGAGATTGCAGCCTAGACTGGTCTTCCAAACATCTTTAAAATAATGATTGTTAAGCAGTTACATGATTTGTTTTAATTCTCATTATTTAACGGCGTTCTGTATTCTAGACCTTATGTCAAAATAATCCAAAGAGTTCATTTTAAGTTTCTCGGTCGCCGTATTTTTTATTCTCGTCAAACCGATGTTGACTCCAGATTTCAGGAGTAAAATATGTGACAGCTGTATATTTTAGACGCCGCAATTACCAAATGGAAGTTGAAAAAGAGGTGAAGTGAAGAATTTTATTGAGGTATTATTTAACTGTAGTAAATGTTGTCTACTCAGCCAATTCCCAAAATTGATATGGGTTTAGAATTTGCGAAACTTGCTCTTTAGTAAGTAACGCCCAACTTTGCATTATGTTAAAAATTAGCTACTATTAATGTGGAAATATTCGTTAATATCCTTTTTTTAACTAAAACAGAGAAAAATGTTAGCAGGAGAGGGATATTTTTATTAGTACTGTATATATCTATCTCAATAACCGATTCAGATTTTGGGAGAATGTAGTTAGTTTTAAATTAGTATGGGTCTCATTAAACTTGAGAAGATAGCTAACACAATATTTCATAAAACAAAACTGACCGAGTTTGTATTTAAGATTACTATTATTATCTTACATTGACTCAAATTAATTCACGATCTGTACTTATCGGAAACCCCCTTATAGCGTCTAGTATAATAGTCAAAAGCCCCCTTATACAGTCAAAAGCTTTTAAGAATTGAAATTAAAATTATCTTCGTATATTAACGGTTTTATTCAATTCAGGTGGTGTAATGGTGTATGTTACACTGCTGGTACTACTAACATTTATTTATAGATTGGTGTTTCATTACCAATTTTGAGTTTAACTTCATGAATATAACACATATAATGAGCTTTATTATATGAATATAATTCACTGGATGTATAGCTGCGATTCTTACGACTAGAAACTTCTGATAGAGGCCAATAATGCACAGGAATATGGGATTTAATGTATGTATTAATGCAATACGTGGGATTTAGTGTTAATGAAAGGGATGTCGTAATTCTTTTTAAGTAATAAATTAAATTTCATAATGCAACGAAAAATTTGTTTGGAAAACATAATAATATCTTTATAGCCAGAGGTGATTCGTGAAGGAAGCAGTGACTCTCCTTAGCCTTTATTAAAATGTGTTCCCATCTTCTCATCCGCCCTCTGAAGCTTCCTTCAAACTAATATTAATAAAATTTTTGAGAATTTTTAGATCTTAGAGAAGAAAATTTTACATAAATAAGTAGAATTTAGATGAGTAAATAAACTGTTAAAATAAAGAACCCGACATAAAATAACGGGATTTGTACTCGTACTTCAAAGACGGAGAAAAAGAGAAGAGGATTTATTTTTATTTGTTTACTACAAAAATGCAAACTGATCCTTGGAATAAGAAAACCCTATTTATCAGTTTTAAAGTCTGTGGAACCTTATCATAAATTGTTATTGCACAGACGGGCAGATATACTGATAGACGACTCGACTCGAAGGGTATTTAGACACGATTTCGGTAAGGATGTGTCGGTCTATTATGGTAATTCCGTGAATTTAGCTGAGCGTTAGCAAATATAATTGTATTAGTCTTATAAATAACCATGATAGCAACAAGTAAATTATATAATAAACAAATCTGTAAAAAAATCTCTGATCACTAAAGTATAACACTTTTACATGTGTCATATTAATAAATGTAGATTATTCAAACAATAAAAATAAAAATAATGGAGTGAAACTCAATGATATTATTCAGTGTCAAGATATAATTTCAGCACACTCTTGCGTTGTAGTACCCTTCCTAGCTCACCGGAAATTGTATTATTTGAAAACTGTTATTCAAACTAACAATGAACAGAAATTTAAATGTATCACGAAACAAGAAATCTCGGGAAATATTTCATATTAAACAAAAATGTTATATTTCTACATAGACAAGAATGAATTATATGATATTGCATGTCCAATCGTGGAAATTGTATGAGCGTATCACTGAAGCATATCACTAGTAAGGTGACACAGTTTTTTCTCTACAGAAGGGATATGAAAATGTTTTGTCAATGTCTGTCTGACTATCTGACTGCAAGACATCTCGAGAATCAAGTAAGCTGTAGGAGTGTGATTTTTCATGAAACCTTAGTGAAACTAGTTAAGCGACATGTGATGCCACACAACGTACTCATACCTTGTTGTAAATTTCAATTGCTCTTATTTATTTATTTATTATTTATTATACAATTTGTATTGCTACAAAACAGATAGAAACATCCAATTAAATTCTAGAACTAATCTTAAATTAACAATATGCTAGATAACAAGCAAGCATTGTAAATAAACATTTAACAGCTGGCAACAAGCAAATAATAAATACATATCCAAAATAAATAGTACATATAAATAGCAATATACAAATAAATAAAAAATATAAATACATGTACTATTCCCCAAAGTGCAAGTTATATTCCGCACCCCTAAACATATATCCTAAACTAGAGAGTATTTACTAAATACCAACAATCAGACTTATAAAAAATCATCATTTAATTCAGGTATTGTCTAGCATCCTTTAAATAGTTAATGTGCACAAAACTACTGTGGTTTAACTTACACTATATAAACACTTTGACAAACTGTAGGATTACTGTATGAAAATCCGCAAGTCAGAAGTCGTAAGCAATTTGCAGACACATACGATAGTCATTGAAAACCATTTACAGTTTAAGCGTATTCTAGTTTTTGATGCATGAAAATATTTTTATCCAAAGAAAGACGAATGTAGAATTAAAATATTATGTATTATTTTTTGTGCAGATATACAGTACTTACTAGTTGGAAATTAAAATCATAATGGTGAACAGAAGAAATAATCTTTTCCACTGAGGTCTATCTATATCAATCATTGTACTTAGGATAATTATTAACAATTTGCCACTTTATATACATAACACAATTATTTTCGATAAAGCTGGTTCATAAAAATATAAAGTTTTGTTTAAAATTTTTTTTCGTGATCCTTTTTTATACTTATTCACCCTTTAAAACCACGGACATGGCGCTAAACCATGGTTAGTACAAGATTTACGGCAAAATTAGAGTATATAATGAGTGTTGTTAATTAACTATTAAAGAACAGAAAATCTCATATGTCGACTTCATATTGCAGGAAAATGGAAAAAAACCCTGTATATTATTTATAATTGTTTTCAATCACATTATAAAGTATAATGTTATTTGATGGATAATTTTGTTTTACATTTGTGGCTTTATATATAATACTCAATGGGCTACACTGACTGGCTTCATAGAAACAGAATATTGTGTAGGCTTATGTGATCGTCCCTGTTTGGTCGGTATAGGACACAATGGATGTCACGTGACGTCACTTCCGACACATTTCTGCCAGTAAATCTTGCTTGAGTACATATCATTTGAGAGCGTTGCTCGTGTCGTGTCGAAAACATGGTGCTATTGAATCTTTTTCTTCTTCGAAGTTTTTAAAGTGTTTATTCGAGTCTAATTAACCAAATTATTAAGGATGATATTCCAGTTGTATCACTTTAAGTGTAGAAGGTTTTGTTTGTAGATTTGGTGTCTCTCGACCCTCGTTAAATGCAGTATATGCATTTTCTCGTGCAATTGCCCCTCTTCCAAGTGACTGATTTCTCTGAACTGTGTACAGAACTACGGCTTTAGCATCACGTTTGTCTACCCTGTTCCATTCCAATTAAGTTAAGGAAACGTTCCGTACTCGTGCTATATTTTGTGTGAAAAATAAAGATATCTTCGGTAAGTTAGGTATACTACACTCATTTTAATCCCTTCTCCATATGTATACATATCCCTCTCCTAGCCCAAAATGTTTTATTTAAACTCTGTAGTATTTATTGTTATTCATAGCCCTGGTAATGTTTGTTGTATTTAAAGATATATTCATTTTGCCTATCTCTCTTCACACCATTAATAATTTTATCATTTTGCTACAAGCGTGTCTCCAAAGCTTTAAAAATAACTAAAATATACAGTATAATTGATTTGGATAGTTGGATTTTATTATGTAGCTTGTATTTAGTAATTTCCAACTAACTAATAAGGAAGGGTTAAAAAGAGTGATGGGAATGTTACGGAACATGTCCATTGATATTAAATTTGTGTATTAAATTATTGATGACTCATTAAATATTCATTATTTTATCCTGAACAGTGAATTAAACTTCGTGTTTAAACCTCCAATAGCACTCTTTTTTAATTTTGTCACTCTCTTTCAAAATAATGAAACGTTAACATTATGCTTTTCCTAAAATGTAGATTTAGAGTTGATAAATGAATTTTAAACAAAAAATTATTATTAAAAACAAATTATTAATTCAGTAATATTTTTCACTTTTTAGCACTTGAAGATGGCTATTAAGAACTTCAAAAGTAATATTGTTTTAATAAAATCTCATGCATTATTTGTTTAGCAGGACCATTTATTAATAGTTAATTGCAGGACCATTAATTGCTAACATATCTGATTCTGTCAAACAGCCCACTCTCTGACTAAGCACCACTTCAGCGTTATACTGTCATCTCTTTCGATCATGAATTAGCGCCTTCGAAAAGTGAACTGAATCAATTTTGGTTAAAGTGAATTTGACGATAAATGTTTATATATTCCATTTACCTATATGTTATCTTCTGAAAAGCGTAGTTGAAGGCTGTTACCATCACATATATGTAGCGAAGGCATTTGACAGCTCCAGAACAAAAACGTGATGGTGCCTATAAACGATCGCCATCCTGAGTTTAGTTTCAGATAACACAGTGTTATCTCAAGCCTCAGGTACTTAGAAAGTCATCACTACGATTAACTGAGGCAACTACGAATATCTTTAGGCATGTCACTGTGATCTCTAGAGATAAGGGATCTGCACGTGTGGTAGTCGATAATTCCACGTGTGGTAACGAATAATAAGGGGGTCAATATTAAGGATATAAATGCTCTGTCTATATTATATATATTATATTTTATATATCTTTTTTTATATTATATATATATTATATTTTGTTTTATTTATATTTTATATATATATATATATTTTGAAATTATATAATATATATATGTTTCTTATCCCCTTGTTAAATAGAACTGCATTTTAAAGTTTTGATTTTGAGAGCCCTCCTCTTTCGTGGTATGTACCTTAATTGCTTTAAAATTATAATGTGATAGGTCTCATTAACCTATACATTTTTAGACTTCATTTAATAGAAGGTAACAAAACTTCGGAAGAAAGTATGGGCTTTTCATCCATCTGTATAAAACTACGACAAATATAAGACCCAACGTACTTTATTGTACCGTTGATATTATTATAGTAAAAGCAATAATAAAAACGAGTTGTTTTCAACTGGCATTTTAATACCCAATCATATGAAGTACAGTATTAAATAGAAGATGTATTAAGGCATAAAACTGTATGCCTACAATAGTGTCGATGCATTTTGCCTGCTCAACCTGATGCTTATTATTGGACATAAGATGTAACTTATTAAGTACTTATCGGTCTTTAGTAATATTGGTAATGTTTTGCATAACATTTTCTCTCTTAACTTTTAAACAAAATTGTTGATTAACAAACAATTTATCGATCCACTAAAGTGATCTTGTTTGCATTAACAAAAAAAGATATAGCCTAAGATTGTAAAACAATGAGTAAATATATTACTTTTATTCCACATCAGACGTTATGATAGAAGTTTATTAGAGTAAAATATCATAATTGTATAATTTGTGATTGTCATGTGAATTTTATAGAAGCACTTTCTACAAGTCTTATGGGTTATAATACTAGAAGTATATTGTTTCTTAGATGAGAATGCCGACCCTGCGCCAGAAGCCACCACGCTCGCCGGTGGCGCCCCTGGTGTCTAGCGCCGTCACTACACCCATGGCAGAGGCCAACAGCAACAGTGGAGATAACGAGACCACCTACACCTTCAGCAGACATGCCATCCGCTCCAACTACATGGACAAGAGCATTGAGGCTAAGAAAAAGGTACATTAGGTGTGAACTGTGCAACATTTTTAAAGTTTAGCAACTTAACATTTATTATACCTTGTTTTCATACTTATAGTATACAAGTAAATCTATTGAAAAAAAAATGTAATCAACATTTATCAGAAATTAACAATAGTACACACTTATCAATTCAGGGGATTGCTTCAGTTTAAACGCTGAAGTCATGTATGTTAGAATGGATTCATAATACCACATAAATGATTTACTAATTATATCGCAGAACGTATAGAGCTGAGTCGCTCCATTAAGGTCTAATTATTCTCGACGATAAAGACGATAAAGCACAGTCTTCTAAGACTAATTGAAATGCCATACACATGATGATAAGATTTGATAGCGCGTAAGCCAATATGTTAACAAACCCAAATTAACTAAACCACTATATTTGTTTAGTTGGATTAAAGTTGGCATTCAAAATATTGAAGTTTTTACATACAGTATAAGATTTAGTTAAATAAATGTATCTTTATCTCCATCAATCTATACTCTTTATTTGAATTTTGTTTTTGACGATGGAAGGACTGTGATGAATATCGCCAACATTTTACACTAGTTCAGTGATACAACAAACCAGTAACAGATATATACACACAACGTACAACCTATATTGTCAAAAGAATATATATATATATATAGTTTATATTTTACTTCTATTGCAATCATTCACCTTACCGAAATAGTTACAAGTTTTTAATGTGTAGGTGATACGGATGCTGTTCGTGGTTGTGGCCGAGTTCTTTGTGTGCTGGGCGCCCCTGCACGTGCTCAATACCTGGTACCTGTTCTACCCCGACATCGTGTACAAGTACGTGGGCAGCACGGGTGTGTCTCTAGTACAACTTCTTGCCTACGTCAGCTCTTGCTGCAACCCTATCACCTACTGCTTCATGAACCGCAAGTTCAGACAAGCGTTCCTTGGCATCTTTAGCTGGTATAAATGGAGAAGGTAAATGTTGAAAGAAATTATGTCTTATTTGCCTAGGCGAAGTTAAGTCTAAGAAGTAGTTTACTAGTTAGAGAAATATTCTCTAACACTTAACCTGGGGACTTAAAGGTAACTACCGAACTACCACCAAAGGCCGGGCAGGCTGACTACTTGTAAGGATATGATCGCTCGGCGATCACCTATATCCAAGCAGCAACTACGCTGTAAGTTATTTGTTATAGTTCTCGCGATAACCGCCTTAACCGCTGCATTGCGGTATTGGCATTGTACGGAGTCATTTAAACATTAGAGTAGTTGTTTTTCTGTGCCCACGAATCCATACAAAGAATTAACGTAAAATTAGAATGCTGTTAGTGATTCCGTAGACATTTGAGAGACATCGGATGATTTTCATTCCACAGTTTCGAAGATAGTGCTCATTTGGAGCTGCAATTATCCAATAAAAAGGAGAATGTTAACAGTTATACATCTTATGTCATGCGGTGAAGTGAGATCTAAAAAGCACTCTTTAACAATTAATCTGAGTATTGCATTTTAAAGATGAGTTCTTATGCTTTTAAAACCAGATGAGTCATCAGCTATCTTTCTTAGAAATATCAGTACATTTATATACGATCTACTACCCTTTTGCATAAGTTCAAAATTAACCTAGCAATGACCTTTCATTGTACGTCTCTGCGGTAAACCTCTTAAAAACATCAGGATTTATATTGGTCCATATTCTTCATTTATACCATTATTGACGTTAAAACATCCGCACATATATTGTGGAGAATATCTTACTATATGGTTTACACTGATTTTAGAGTCTGACTTAGTCGGAAAATACAGTAATATGTAACAGTTTTATCAACTTACAATAAGTAGAGGCGCTGGGAACCAACATGAAACTTGTATTTATACAAGTAAAATGCGATATATCATTAGAGAAAATTACGAACCTTCTTTTAGTGAAGTTAAAGAAAATATTTAAAATTAGATATTTTATTTATAGTTAGTTAATAAAATTGCAAGCAAATAAATGGAATCAGATTTAAAATTGAATGGTTCTAAGTATTCTTTTTTTTAGTTTCCGGTCATATCATTTCTGCATCGAAAAGGGAGAACCGTCTGAAACCCGGGTGCAGGTTTCTTGGGGATATTGATTCTAAAACATATCCAGCTAATCGAATAACAGTTTTCTAAACATAAATAAAATCTAAAAAAGTTAAGCACAACAAATTATATATATTTTATATATATATATATACAATGTACATAACATATATATATATATATATATATATATATATATATATACATATATATATATATATGTTATGTACATATAAATTAAAAATACATTAAATAACACATGAAATGTTTTATTAATGAAATGTTTTATTTTTTAACTATTGGTTCACTATATGTTGCTTACCTATGTTTGAAAAGTATTAAACTTTCAAGTCTCAACAATAGAGCATAGCTGAGATGGATGTACCTGAAAGTAAAATTTTTACATGTACTATAATTGAGCGTTTAACTCCCTTGAGCAAAAAAGACAATGATACGTGGTTACTGACATATTGCCTCAAATGCCCAGAACCTTTTTATCAATGATACGTAATTGAGTTTCACTGTAAATAGATAGATTCAGTATTGGTTAAGAAACGAAAAATAGCAAGCAAAAGGGGGAATGAGGATAGTTCGATAAAAATGTGACAGTTGTTACTAAGTCAAATACAATATGTTACAGTGGCTGCTGCGGGACAGACCCCCAACTGAAGGTGAACGGCTGTGCGCTCGGCAGACTTGACGAGGGTTGCGGTACAGTTGGCCCCAACAACTCAGAAGTGTCCGGCAACGACTCCACAGTGTACGGAGGGGCGCGGATGTAGATCTGGTACATGAAAAATAGCACAAGTAAAACGTATTGGAAAAGAATGATAGTAATTATTAGCACTTCTCTTTTTAAGGCAATACACTTCTTGTAATCATGGCTTTCAATGTGAAATACTCGTATAATGTATCACTTAATATAATTCATTAAATCCGCAAAAATAGAACACAAGAATTGAATCGGAGTAAAAACTGATAATCACGCATTTAAAGGAGATTCTTTAAATATTTCTGAAGGAGATAATTTAAAGTCTGTTACATAATTCATGTGAAACAAACGTAATAGATTAAACATACCTTGCACGGAGCCGTCAAACAAATCCATCATATATGACATACATTCAATAACGCCATGATCGTGTTGGAATATCTGATATATTGTTTCATCAACATATCACAGTATTTTAAATACATGTAATTGTTTACAGTAACACAACACTCAAATACAGGGTGTATATGAAACATGTATCTTCTTAAGTATACTTTAGATACGATATTTTATTTTTTCCAAATGTAGTTTTTGAGAACACCAAATTTTTTGCCCCTGTAATTTTATAAGTATTATTTTGCCCTTAATGGATGCTAGAAGTTATTTTATGGATTTTAATGTACCCTGTATAATAAAGTCCTAAAAAAGAAACATCTTATTAGAGTTAAATATTGTGTCTTAATAATACTCAAGATAGCACATGCTGTCACAGACGTTTTATCCTCCGATAGACCTCTACATTAAAACTGAAAATATATGTATCCTGATATGGAAATCCTGTTTCCAGAAGTAGTTGTCCTGGAGGGGGAGGAGCGTGTTTAGCAGCGGCTGCTACGACCCTGTTGACAACGATTCCTTCTTGTACCGAGTCACCTGGAGGGATCGTCGCCCTGCAGATTCGGCAAAAGTCTTCTCGTGAAAGAGTTTGACTGTTACTGATTGGCAGTATTAACGCTTCTTAAGATAATATACATTTTGTGACATGAAGAATTCTGTGAACATCAGTAAGTAAATGGTGTTATAAACCACAACATATGTGTGAATAGTGCGACAAAAATTTTAAGAAGTTGACATTAAAAATATTCTACGCAGAATGCGGAAATGGTTGTATTCAGTAGAGGAACAGGAAGACTGTTGTCAGTGGATATTTTAGGTACAGCTGAAGCCATTGTAAACTGTTGAGTCATTTGCTCCATCAACTCTTTCAATTGTATTTATTTTCTAACTTTCTCTATTATAATTAATTGTGTTAGGCTCGATGTCTTCATTCCTCTGTTCTGGAAATCAATAGTTAAATAATTAGATAAAATACTATAGGATCATGTATAAAGACAGAAGCAATTAAATGAGACTCATTTAAAACGTTATATTAAAAAATACAAGCATATTCTATTCTAATACTGTCGGAGTAGGCTGGTCTCCCCCTAACGTTACTTGCTGCAAGCATGAGGTAGTATTGGGGATGGAGACAGGAGGATATCTAGCCCACTTTCCTCGTCGGTGATATTACTCAGATCTTGTCCTGGTCAGATTTCCTTCATGTCGATGTGATACGGCATCTCAAGAGGAGGCGGCCTCAACTTCCATCCGCACCCATCCTGAATATCCTGACATCCCAATAGCAGTGTAAAGAACCTTTTAGTAGTAAATTCTATGAGATATTACCTCAGCACCTTGTCCTACGTGAACGGAGCAGAAATTTTTTAGTATTTTCAATACCAAAATACTTAATCAGTGAATTGATATCGGAAAATTGTTACAAGTTCATGTAGGGTAGTCTTTATCAAGATCATATCATTTCATTTTTTTTTGATACTGTGTTCAATAATGTACACATTTTACTATCAAATGTGACCTCGATGTGACCTACCATAGTGTAAGGTATTGTACCTCAGTTATTGTAATTAAAGACACTGCTTTGTGTATTGTATTCTAGAACTTAATTAATGATCTCAGTCACAAAAATATGGAATAATAAAAAGATAAATACAACGAAACTTGATTATGAGATCTCTTGTAGTGTAATATATTTTTAAAATATTAGCAATAAAAACATGTTCTGGTATCGGGATGCCACCTATTAGTTGTGTAAATGAGTTTATTGTTGTTTTTATTATATAAATACTTAAAATTCAACTTTATATATTTATGTATTTCAGTGTATTTTTTATAAACGAAAGATGTGTGAATTTTCCTTCTTATAAGGTCTACTTCATTAGATTAAATAATATAAACGTATTTTTGTAATAATTCCTAGTTTAGTAAGATCTTTTGATATGTTCTTTGGTGCTCTTTTTTGTTGCTGTTCACCTCAATGTAAATTTTTGTAAATGTCTGAATTTTATGAATATACTTTAAATGTATTCAATGTAGTTTTATTTTTAATAACTATTCAATTAGTACATAAATAACTAGCTGCGTTTGCATCAAACTCAATAATTCACAATACGTAAATACACTTATGATGAACAGTCGTCTTTATTACTGTAACATCTAGTGGGATCCAGAATACGTTTCAAATTGTTATTTCACTCAAAAACCTGCGACAGTATATGTTCATTTAACCAGCAAATATAAATTATCCAGTTCCAGCAACAACCCTATTTTCACGAACAAGTATCAGAAATTGTTTTATAAACCATGTTGTAAGTCAAACACTATTTGCCAAAATCGTCTACCATTATGACGTAGATAAATACCAATATAATCATCGGTCTAGTTCAATCACATAACGTTGAACATTTCACAAGTTTATTGGTCAGAATTAAACACTTGACCAATACATTTCACCAAGGACAACTGTAGTGGTTATTGCGTAGTTTCAGGTCGGGCATGCGATTAATATTAAAATAAACATCTAAATAAACCTAAGTTATTAAGGTATTCATTTTAACTAGAATGTTTAAAGTTTCATTATGTTAGAAATTTTATTATTATCAGGCAATTATTTTAGTTTTAGATGTAATAGGAATTTTAGATTTTATTGCATGTTATAACTCATGAATTTCAAACTTAACTATTAAGGTACACGAGGATGCACAATATGCAAATACTGTCAAAATTCGTACGTATTCTGGTAGCGAAAATTGTCGTTTAGTTAATGTAAACTAACTTTCCTTGATTACTGTTTCTTTTTTAAAAAATATTTACACCAAATTTTAATAATACTCATACATCTGACTGGCAACACATATACATTCGCGAATAAACGTTTGAAGGTCCCAAAACTCTTTCCTTTTTCCAATAAAACACTCATGATTTCAGTAGCTATGTAACTTTCAACTGTTTCACAAACTGTTACTCAGATCTTACATAAAACTACATAGATTCATAATATATCCGACTGTGGTAGAGTTATAGAAAACAGTAGTTTTGAGAAGACAACCCAATGGGTTCTTCACAGAGCTTTGAGTCACTTTCATCACAATATACATACATATTAATGTTGTTATTATTGTGCGTTAGATTATAGCTGTCGAATCAAGTGATAAATGTTCACGGAAAGTTTTCTCTATTTCTTGGCCCTAAACGCACATATGGGACGTATTGAGGCTGTTGGATCGATTTACCCGAGAATGTATGTAGAATCATCGAAATATTATTTCACTCACTACGGACCATAAGAAGAACAGTAACATGTAAAAAATTCCAAAACAATTTTCTCATTATTTTTTTAGTTATTTAGGTTTAAATTTATATTTGTTGTTCATTTATCCCTATTCATTATTTTATTATTCATTTCCTGAAGATGGTTGAAATTTAAATATTAAACCCTTTTATTGATATATTCTTATTTCTGGAGATTTTATGTACGTTGTGTGGTAAATTATTTATAACAATGTTTTAAATAAATATTATATATAATTATATAAAATATAATCACAACAAGTATTTATTCCGCCGGGACTCTAACCCGGATATCTCACTTAGACGAGTATGCTACCTCTACACTATCACATATATGATTATATTATTGTATTAGATAATTACTAACGAAACTAAAATATCATCGGAAGACCAAATCCCTGGGGGGAGATCGGGCTTTAAGTTCCTGTGGAGTAAGTACTTTTAGTGAGTCTTATTTAAATGAGGATATGCTTTATACACAAATTGAATACTATAAATGGCAATTTTACAATGTAGTTTCAAGAAAGATTGACTCAAAGACTCATTTCAGGCATTAAAATGAACGTTACGAATAGAAAAAAGATCATTTATAGTAAAAAGTTACGAATTGTAATTCCTAAGGCCCTAAGAGAAAATGCCTCCAGGTATCAGTTCAATCTTTAGTAAAACTGTTAGGATCGAATGAATAAAATCCTAAATGGACCCACTGCCCTCTCGATAATTTTAAACAACTGCACTTTGTGTGTCTGGTAAAATTTTCAGTGTTTTTCATTAGCAATGGAACTGCTCTCGGTTGTTACCTTTAAATTGCAGTAGTCACAGAGCGAACGGTTCGTTAACTCATATTAGTGATCAGTGCCTCCGGTTTGTTTCTCCAGGTAGTGTAAATAGCCGTCTGATAATTTCAAAGGAAACTAATTTGAGTTATTAAACTATCGTAGAACAGTATTAAACCGTTACACAATACTAATGTTATAGACAACTATTTGGAGCAGACCATATCAGGTGGTGTTTCTTTCATGAAAATACAAAACAAATAAATTCTTGATTAAGTATTTACTAGTATCGTAAATGGCATTTCGAAATAAAAAATTTCCATGCGTTATTCGTATTATCAATTAAATTTGGTCTAAATGTATCGACTAGATTTTGCGTGAATGAGAATATTAAAATGCAGACAATCTTCTTCATACACATTTGGCATCCTCTTACTAACAGGTGATCAGTGTAAGTTCAAAAATAAAATAGTAATAATAATTACATAATTATCATTGGAATCATAAATAATAAATAATACATAATAGTAATTAATAATTAGTGCATAATAATCACTTATTACAATCATCATTAAAAAATAATTCATTTTTTATATATTGTTGTTTATATTGTTTATATATTTTACTTTCAATATATCGTTAAAACGATCAAAGTATTTTAAATTTTAAACATTGGGATTATTGGTAACAAATAAAAGGGACGCACAAATGTTAAATAACAAATACCAAACATTTTATTTTATTCTGTTATACCAAGCAATAAACCAAGAATATTACAGTATATAACTTAAATATGTGTATTTTGGGAATAAAACAGTATTTCCAGACTTGAGATATAACGTTTTTAAAATTATGTTAAATTCACACTAATTAATCAACCAGAAGGTATCTTATATTACTCACGAGCATACTCAATTTATAATGAAGTTGGTGGGGGGGGGGGGGGGTGGGGGGGGGGGGGGGTGGGGGGGGGGGGGGGTGGGGGGGGGGGGGGGTGGGGGGGGGGGGGGGTGGGGGGGGGGGGGGGTAATCACTGCATTTGAAGGTAGTCACGAGGAATATCTTGAGCTTCTTGGAGTATGAGGATTTCTTTAGGTGCGCCAAATCTCGAGGCCTTAGATACGATAAACTTTATCTTTGAGGTATCCAAAAAAAAAAAAATTCCAGCGGAGAGAAAAAAAATCAGGGGAACGAGCAGGCCACTCTACTGCACACGTCTTCCAATCCATCTGAAGGGAATATTGTATCCAAGTATTCTCTAACAAGGAGAGCAAAAGTGTGGTGGCGCACCATCTTGTTGGAAATAAATTATTTGAAACTGTCGACCAAGAGCAGCAGGAATGTAGTGCAGGAATTATCTCATTTTGGAGCATTGCTAGATACGAGTCACCATTTAAATTACCATTGATAAATAATGGGCCCATAATTTGATTTTCTATAATACCTGCCCAAACGTTAAGTTTCTGTGGATGCTGTGTATGACTCAATCTGCCACTTTCACATTATAACAGTAGTTGTGTTATTGGTAATAATTATTGATTCCTGGCTTCTATTACTACATTGTCAGATGATGGGAGGGGAACATTTTGAACACTTACTTTGATCACAGGTACTTAAAAATTGATACTTACTTGTGTAATACTTAATAATTTACATTTTTTCAATTGTTTTAATATTCAAATAGCTATAACTACTGAATGAATCCACCTTTTGAAGTTCGGTTTGCGGCATTGTACTCTGCTAAGTAAGATCTTTAATTTGATACCAAACTTGACCTTAATGCTGCTATTTAAGAATTTTGTCTGACTCCTTGTGGACCGTCCCCTAAAGGGATTATCCGGTCGGTAATTTGGGCAGATGTGTGCGTTACTATCACCAGTAAGCACGTGTAAACTTTGGTATTTTCTTTCTATTATGGTTCAAAAATTAAAAAAGAGGTTCCAGACTTAATTGACACCCTGTATAATGTCGGACAGCAAGAACTAGACATTTTATTCCAAATTACTTATAGCGACCTTAGTTCTTTATAAACCATTAAACTAAGAATTTAATTAGCAAATAAGATATTTATGATTATTTATGTGCATGAATAAAATTTTAGTAGTAATTATTAGAAGGACAAATATTTAAGGATTTATATATGTTTACAAAACCAATTTACATGTTTATAACTTTATTGTCACCGTTTATTGACCACTCATAAGATGTTTGGCAGTTGGGCCAATTATTTCGAAGCCTTAGAAGGGGAGAAGGGGATTGTACAATCTACGTAAATAAACTATAATTAATTGTCAAGTAATTTAATTACTAACATTCTAGTGGTGGAATGATTAATAGCTTGTATAAAACATGTTGACAAACACCTCCTTCTTGGTCACTTCAATGAGATTTCAGACTCATGAATGTATTGGTAGGAGTGGAAAACTAAAGAGAAATGTATCGCACGTGTATTCGAAAAATAATGAGAATAATCAGTTGTAAACAGTTTCACTTGATTAAAATGAATATGAATTGAATGTACTTTACGTAATCAAACTTAACCAACATTTAACACTCGTTATTCGTATCACTGCTTATACTAACTATTGGGAGAACTTGGTGGGAATGGATTACTCAATGCGAAACAACTGATGAAGTAAGGAGAAATTTGTAGTCTAGTTGTCTTTGATATTAAAGCGGTGGAAATAGTTAGTGGTGAGCTTCGTCTCCTCAGATGGATGTGGATCCCATATCCCAAGAGCCAAGTGTGTGACAACATCAGATATCAGACGCTGCACTAAGCTGAAGGTGAAATAAGCTGAACACAATTTTTTTCATTGAGAACATTATTAAAGTGACACAGTATAAACGTATAACGGATAAATGACAGGTATCGCTTAAAGTGACGTATGTGAAACTTTAAGTCTATTTACTATATTAACGTAGAGTAAATAATTTTATTCTAAGCGTATAAACTTGGCATTTTCCTTAAAATTACGTAAATTTATTGATGCGCAAAAAACAGGTATTCTCATAAGCTCAATTGTGTATATCGTCCCCTTGAGGAAATAAAAGTTGGTTTAAAGTTGCCAACGTCGATTGCATTACATGAGGGACTTGTTAAAACCTGTATAAACTCTCTTTCCTCGTTCACGTTAATATTATATAATAATATTAAAATTATAATTCCAAGATTTTGGAATACCTTTCAAGGCTTTGGACAGCAATATTTTCATACATTCAAATCATTTATATGTAAATATTTGAATACTTAAATGTATGATTATAAATTCTATAGGAATCAACATCTGCAAATAAAAAGAAAATAATAATTATAAATACTTCAGAATTGCATTTTATTCAAATTATGTCAAAAGTTAAAATTTTTACTACCTTTCACATACCTCAGCCTTAATCATAAAATAATCTGCAATATTAGATTTATTAAATTTTATTTTAACTTATGCTGGATGAAGGTGTAAGTTGTCCTTACCATATAATCGCGTGCCACCTCGTGTAAGTTCACCTCAAATTTGACAAAGTTAAACAAAATAACTTAGCGTTAGCCAGGCTTTGGCAGTAGTCACAATTTCACTGCTCCTAGAATCTCCTAGAAATTAGCTGTACCAGGCCTCTGGTTCGTCGATCTATTGCATGTCACGGATAACTTCCGGTCTCTGGGCGGTTGAAGCCTATGGCAACAGCTTATTTCTGGTAGATTTCTGCTTGTGACAGGTTCAAATTTGTGTCACATCCTGGCCTCTGAAAGATTCCAGTCTTCAGCTGGAATTGGTTTCAACCACTTTTCGAGCCTTGGAAGACCACCTTCACTAGCGCGTTCCAGCTGTTGACAACTAGAAATAATGGTCTCTGGGACCTCATAGCTTCTAGCAGCATTTAGTCTCAGAAAACTTCTAGATTCTAACAGTGATATATATATATATATATATATATATATATATATATATATATATATATTACACAGATTCTTTGGATTGGTTTAGATTAGTTAATGCCTAAGTTATCCTTATCAATCTAACTGTAGAAAAATTTATATTGTAGGAAAAACGAGTTCTACGTTGTTATGATACTTATTATAACCAAGTGACTTGGCTACTTGTATTTAAATATATTTATATTTGGCTTCTCAATATGATATTTTTTCTTATAATATATAAAATTATTATAAGATATTTAGTTTGTGGAATTGAAAACATCAGTCAATTGTACCCAACATTTCGATTAGAACAGCATGTTCCCAAATGTAGAGCTGTACAGTATTGCAGTTTGTAAGCGTATTTACTATTCATTAGGATTTGTACAACAGTTTGTGATTCAATCTCTCTTTTTAGAATTAACGAAATACTCGATAGAGGGATGTTTAAAGAACAGCTGTTTTGATTCGAAAAGCTGCTTAATTGAGCAATCAACGTTGCAGTAAGAAAAGGATTGTGGTATTTCTTTCCAGCCAACATATTCGTCCGAGAAAATATTTAATTCATTACAATTTGTTGCTCAGTTTGCAGATATAAAATGTATTTTTATTCGTTCGGAATTAATTTTAAATTTTCATTAGATACGGTAGGTTTTATAAGTATCAATAAAACGATTATAAAATAAAATACTTGATAATAATGTTCACTCTAGTTAACAATATGAGTAAGTGACATTTAAGTTACTCCTTTTCGAATGTAAGTGCTTCCAGTATGGGTATAGTTGATGCACAATTTATTTTTAAAATGTGTATATAATGTTCGATGTATGTTACCATTTTTTTAAAACAGTTTATATGTATCAAAAGAGTGATTCAACTCATAAAACTTATATTTTTTTTTCAAACTATCCCTGTACTCACTACTTTTTTCCTTTATATTTATATATGGGATCTCGAGATCTTTCTTAAAACAAACGTCACAGTTTAATGTTCTTAACTGTAATTAGAGTTTTGTTTTCATTAACATTTTATTGTTTATGACCAAATTTCTTCAAAATTTGATAATGACAGCTATTAACACTTGTAAATGTAGTTTTATATCTGTTATTGTTTATAGCTGGTTTTATTTGTGAATCGTTTTGTGTGTCCATAAAAATAGAAGTAAATACATGAACAAATAAGCATGCAATATAATTTTATTAATTAGTATACAGGTTGAAATTATATAGTGTACCAAACTGAACAGGTTTGTACACCAATAAACTTATCTTAGCCATTAGAGCTGACAATAATTCATTTAACACTATGTGATGTTTCAAAGTGCCACTTTTTTGCACGAATCACTGAATGCCTTAATAGTTACACAGCCTTTAAAAGCTGAACATACACATATAGCCCTAAACACTTTCTTTATATCAGCACAAAACTTTTAAAATACATTACCTAATAATATACTTCCCTTTAACTCTTGACTTGACTGCATGATGATTATCATGAAAGTTAGTAACCACGAAATATACCATAAATTTTGCTTAGTAAATCTTGCTACCACCTACTCGCTTCAAATAAAACCAAATTCATTAGCTTTAAACCGAGACACACCGTTTAATAGAATGAAAACTGCTTTACCAGAAGGGATAAGCACGTGCAAGTACACTACTGGATTTAATCATTAGAAAAGAAAAATATAAGAACTGAATGTATATTATAACTTACAAGTACATTACATATTTATTAATATTGACAATAATTTCTCGGACTATTTTAACTATTTTATCTACGCAAAATTAATACTTATGGACACATCTCACGAGAATTTGGTTTTGTAGCTGAGATGTAGCTGAACAAAATTTTCCAACGGATATTAGTGAAAATCGTTAGAAAAGGTAAATTAAGGGTGATGGTCATTTTATAGTCCTATGCTATATACTACAATCCGTATAATAGTCTGATTTATCACTTATAAGAGTAATAGAGTAAGTTATATATGGGTAATAAAACAAATTTCAATGTAATATGTGGCTTAAAAAAACATTTTTTTGGAATATTTCAAGTTTCCGTAATAGTTATGGTATTGTTTTTTACTACAATAATACCACGTACAGTATTTAATTTGGTTGTTTCCCATCAAATTTTTTCTTGCTAAACTTTTGTAAAATAGTATGTGGTTATTACTGATTGGGTAAAAATTAAAATATTCAGCCAAAGTCGTTTTCGTAATTTTTGAAGATTATTTTTATTTATTTAAATAACTGAAAAATAATATTTTTGTATATGGTTTAAAATATGAATATATTTGAGTAAACAACAACCGGACAAATATTTACCATCTTTCAATTTTAGTCTCTTATTTTTTTATTTAAATGTCGAACTCTAGTCGTATCATTTTTTTCACTTGACCATTAAACGCTCGTTTTTTTATTGTAATGCCTTCATGTATACTTTTTTATATTTTTTGCATTTCTATTTTCTAAGTATTATTCTTAGAGTAAATGTTATACAAAGGTATAATTTTAAAACATTATAACCCATTCGACTCCCCACTCCGCTTGCACCAATGTAATTAGCGCTGCAGTTGTTATAATGTTTATTTACAGCTTGTATTACACAACGGCAATATTTTTATATTCTAGCCACGTTCAACCCCTAATCTATATCTACAATAGTAACTGTAAACATACCGTTGAGAGATGTGTAGCTTTTGCCGGATTCCATATAATGTGCCACTAAGGTGTCTCGATCATATTCATTCGTAATTACTGCTTTTTCTGTAGCATCTTCGGTTCACTTTAATGCTACTTATTTCGTAGCATCACCTACCACTGTAGTATATTTAGTAAAACGAAATGGTAGTGGTGGTAAGTACATATTTCCGGAAATGGTTTTACCTGCGGTGGGTCGTTTGCCAACGCACCGAATACCGATCACTTGCCTAGCTTTCTACCTAGTATCTGTGGTAGAACAGCCACTACATTCCAATACAATTTCGATTGATTAGCCATACGAGAGGTCAACCGTTATATTTAAGTCAAAACCAAAATCCACAAACTATGCCCTTCTTTAATAAATACTTTAAAATATCATGTCTTAGAGTAGTTAATTATGTAACATTTATAATTACCAGTTTCATGCTCCCTTAACACTGCTTTCAGGAGCCATCACAATAATTCTTAGACAAGCCTTTTAGTATTTTAGGGAAGGTGTACTAGATTTCTCTTTTCTGCTTTTGAATGAAGAAATATTAGAATATTAGGACATATTCAAAAGTAGAGGGAAGCATATGATACATCAATATTCAAACGTAATAATTATATTAGTTCACTGAAGCTATACAAAAATACTTGTTTCACTAATAAAAACAATCAGACATTAGCTAAATTTCAATTAAGAACAGAATTAACAGTTCTCAATGGCATTGTTAGTAATTAAAGAACTTGAATGGAACTGCATTCTTAATGACTTTATAAAGTATATTAGTATAAAAAATAGTGGTGGTTAAGAGATTGAAAATATTCACCATGGCAGTTTTTGACAACATATATTGTAATAACTTCCACAGACTGAAATGGCTCACAATACGATGATAACCGCAGAGAAACTTATATTTATATACTAAAAATATATATTTAGCTTTTTATATGGTTTTGAGTTACAAAATCTCTTTAATGTAACACATTTAAACGTATTTAAAAAAAATTAGGATCTTTATGTGATGGTTAATAAGTTACTGACGCCATAGCCGCCAATACCTCGAAAATACAAGAAATGAGTAAAAGGAGTTCTACTTGGCCTAATCAAATAAAACATTTGTATAACCATGGCTAATGTAAATTGAAAGCGCAGTACCTCCATATTTTATATTTTTGTTTTCTTCGAATCAACAACGCAGATACATAAATTACAGAATATTAACTGAAATGATATTGAGAAGAATCAATTAGAACTCCTCGACCTTTAATTACTTGAAAGAGATGTATAAAGAAATTTGCTTCCTATTTAGTCCTAACCTTTTCGTTTAGTTGAAAGCCCAAAACCGATTTAACTGTTACATTGGTATGCCTAAATATTTATAACTCACTAATAGAAATATATATAATTGAAAGGGAACGAATTATATATTTGTAAAATGTGGTTATTACTTGTGATTTTTTAGTTTCAAAGCAACAATGATAAAAACCTTATTTTGAAATTTCCAAACCTTCGGGTAATCTCAGTACGCTATTATTTTGATTTATTAACACTTTGCTATAGCAATCACTCTCATGTCGGAATATACTAGCCATTTGTTATATTTCATCCAACATTAACTCCAAAACTAGCATAATATGAGAATATGTATAAGGGCTTATGTAATATAACACAAGGTTGTACACAATAAATAACAGAAAACTGCAGTAATTTTTATTGATTCAGACTAAACTTCGGTCAGAGACAGTATTTACACTAACTTGGACCCGTCTTTTTATTCCTATCTAAGCCGTAATGCGCTTGAATTTGAAGAGCCATTGAAGTGACAACGATAGACGTGTGTTTCAACAATGAATTACGTATAGTTATATGTCGGAAGGGGGAGTTCTATTTGCTCCCCCCATACTAATAAGTAGTGAAATGATTATGCAGAAATAGTCAGAATAGTCGAAAAACTAAGTTATCTATTTAATTACAATTTTAGTCAGTAATTTTCAAACACTTCAGTCCGTTCAAAGGGTTATTATGAAAATAATAACTAAATAGTAAATATAAATTTTACGAAGCAAATTATTAGACTTTTCGTCTCTTAAGTTCTATCACAGACATTTTATTTTTTATATACGAGTATAATAACCAATAAATAATAACGATTCCATTCAATAACTATCACTACACAGCCCTCTCCTTAATTTACGAAATTAACCCTTGTTTTCGAAAATTACTAGTTATAAAGTCAATTATACAAAACTTATTTTAAAGGCTACTATAATTTTGAGTTCATAAAATTTTATTCGCATCAGAAACATAAGAATTTATACAATACTGAGAATATTAGTAGCAGCTAAGAACAGCTTGGTTATTGGTGATTAAGTAAAATCTTTATTCAGCACACTTTTACATTCTAAAAAAAATAATTTCATATTTATCAATGTGATTGTCTTAAAACATGTTCTGACAATTGCAGAACCAAGGATAAGATATTTTCAACATAAATGAAAAATGCCTGTAATTATACTTTTATGCTTAAGATAAAAGCTTAAAATAAACTTTAATCAGAGATATAAGATATCATATAAAACTTAAAAGATCCCTTTTATAGTTCAATAACATAATGTAACTTCTATTGATTAAAATGATGATTGAAATGATTCGTTCCAACTTCCTTTATACTATATAAAAATTAAAATCTGTACAAATTGTAATTCATTTAAGAATTTTATTCAAGTTCTGTTGATATGTGAAGATTATCTGGTATGAAATAAATGTATTTATCTGATATTTGTTTAAGGACAACCGTGTTGCTTTATAAATACTTTATTTTGGAAATTGGGTCAAATTTAAATGTTCTCAATGTGATTTTTTAGGTAATTAGTTATACTAGGAGTGTTACCAGTTATTAGGTAATTTGCACCTAATTAAGGTAATTCTGTCCGTTAATTTTAACTGCACACTACGATGTATTTGCAGAAACCAAAAGGAAATTTTAGATATGATTGACAAAGTTTGAAACTTTTTGTAATTATTAACAAGTAATAAAAGAAATTAGGCATACCCGTCCGGTTAAAATATTATATTTCATATTCAGCAAATGTTAAACCAAGTTTCTTAAGAAATGAGTCGGTTAAGTTCGTTAGGATTTTTATTAATTAAGGTAATATAAAATTATTCAAAATAAAATTTTGTTTTCAAGTAAATAACTAATTTGGTAAACTCTCTATGTATAATTATTATACAAACCATAATGTTTCTTTTTAAAAACAAACAGCATAATGAAGGGATGAGCACTAAACTACTTTTTATAAAATAAATTACCCACCCAAGGTTTGAAATGGATTCATGGAAGTGCTGTATAGTTATTATGATAGTATATTTTCCATATATTTCTTCAAGGGAAAGCGCGTGCTCGAGTAGCGGACACGAACAGTTGACCTGTAAGACTCCGCACAAAGCGCTCTTTTGTAGTGCCAATCTACTGTCTCCATCTCTCTGTATTAGAAATCGATGAACGCCTTTAGACAAAATAAGTTAAACTGATAAGTGAACACTTCATTACTATTGTTATTTATATTAATATTCAGATGTTATCATGTAACCCACCTGTGTTATGCATATAATGAAAGTAACGAGTTAACTTAATTGTATTGTACGCAGTAAACTAGTACAAGAAAAACCTATTACATTTTATTATTCTATTGCTAGACATCGATGGGTTCTACGTTAAGAGGTAAAACATAAATATTTATAATTTATGGACACATATGAAATCGCTAATGTTAAAATGTTATTATTATTTAAATTGTTATTGTAATGTAAAACAATATAACTTGACAGTATTTTATGTATTTACATACATATTTTAAAGATTTATAATATATATTGGATGTTTTTTTTTCTATTCTTAATAATTGTGTACAGGGTTTCAGCGTTTAACAACAATCCTAAATTTCATCGTTCCAACAAAATGTGTCTCATTGATCCTCAATTGACTGTGTTCATATCACAAAATTATAACTTACGATCTCAAAATAGTATAGGGGAAATGTCACTGTATAAATAGATCTTTTTCGTGTTGAAAAATGTATGGATTCAATTTTTAATATTGTACATTTGAATAAGTTGATATAACTGCGATGGTTTAATTAAATTAAATGGCAAGTTAAACGCAAAAGTGAATGACACATTATATATTTATCAATATTTATATACAGATGATAACTCTATTGTAACTGTTACTTGCTAACCAGGTCAAATGGAACACTTTACTTTTCAGTATAGGAAACCTGTTTGCAATAATGATTTAATTAATATTTTATATAAATATTAATCATGTTGTATTTTTGTGATAACAAAACACAATAAATTAGATTGAATGTTTTTCCTGAGTAGTGACATTTAAATCATTTAAATTGTAAGGGCAATCGTGTTTCTTCTAAATACTTCATATTGGAAATTGGGTCAACTTTAAAACTTCACTAACATTATCAGTTTGAATCTATTCCAATCGATTTGTATTGTTAATGGAAAAACTGGATCCAAATGATGGTTAAAATATGTATGATTATTTATTTATATTTTAACAGTTGGGTAAGCCTTTACTCATGCATAATTTTATGCAAATATTGGCTACCAATTCGACGCTTTTCCTGTAATTACTATAATCCAGAACGTGTTCCGAGGCTGTAAATTTTATGAATGAAAGGTGTACTAAAAATTAAAATGATGAATCATCTGACCTTATGGGTTAAAACTAAGAAAGGTAAATTTAAATTTTATTTATTCTTAATATTACGTATAAGAAGTTGGATATGTAATGTTTTCTTTATTTTCACAGTTTCAGAAAAGTCTGTTTTTTAACGTGAAATAAAATAGATATATAACATTTCATATATAATTTTACAAGATTAACTAATGCAAATAATATCGTCATGGATTTCTGACAGCTTCAATAATCCAGTAATATTTTGCGGAGGCTAGACGTGACTATTCTCATAGGATGGAGTATTACCGCATGAAATTGATATATTGAAATAAATTGATTAAACTAATTCAAATATAACGTATATTGTAGCAATACATTGTCCGTGTTAACACTTTTTCTAGTGATTAGCTAGATACGTTTTAATACGTTTCAGGCGTATAGCTGGTTAATGATTGTTTTTACCGTTCTAAAGGATATTTACTGCCATTTGCGATAATACGCTGTACAATGTGAGGATTATTCCTCGGGCTGGTGCATATTTTTCCTTGTATACATTTGTATAACAAGTGCCTGCGTCTCTCCTCTTTTTATAGTTCTATTTACAAACACTATTGAAATATTACCAAAATCTAGAGGTGACCACTTAAATATGCAATTTTTGTAAGAAACTTACTCTGGCTTTGTAGATCTAAACCTAGGACGAGTATTAATACCAATACTACAATTTACTGATAATAAGCATTAAAAACACACAATTATATCTTTCAAAATAATTGTTAATAACTACGAAAATTTATCTTTTAAAACAAGTTAAACAACTTTTTTTGTAATGAGATACGCGCAATTCCTGATTAGCAACATTTTACCGCCAAGAAAGTGACGAGGCCGCCCAGAAACAATTCTTTCTCTCTAGAACTTTTTCGTGGCCTTGTGAGGTGCACTGTATCTATTGAATTTTGATAGATATAAATAAAAGCTCATTTTACATAAATTGTTTATTTAACATTATTATAAAAACTATAAGTTACTTGTAATAATCATTGAAGAATTTAACAATAATATTTGAATTACAAATATGTTTTTTGTACAAACATTGTAAATACATTGAGCTAATATAATAAAATAATTGTTAAATATTTTTAACATCTGGTTAAAACAATATAAACTTCGTAGCCGTTCGGCACCTCACCGGTTACTAATTTCAGCGTACTGTCCGTAAATAAAATCTAAATGTTTGTATTGTAAATTACCCTTTTTATATGAGACTTTTATTTGTCCTGTATTTTAATTGTAAATTATTGAATAATAAAGTAACATGTCGATGATGATATTATATCTGCCAGATTAATACAGATGTAACTTTTATTGACGTCCTTCTGACAATAAGTTATCTCCATACATGTATAGTCCCGTCGCGATTTTGTTAGACGAGTTCTTGAGTTATAGAATGATTCTTGTTTGAGGAAAACTTTGTTTCAATCAAAATTTTTGTATTTACAATGACAATGTTAAGCCAAAATGTTGACACCGGGTGATCTGTCTTAAATATACGTTAATGTGGAGGGAAGACATTTCAAAGTTTATTAAACTATTAAGTCGTAGGCAAAAGTCCAAAGGTCATATGATCCTCTAGGCTCAAGCCCCAGATATTCAATTAATTAATGCTCTATTTAATCAGTAACGTGGATAGTCATAGTTATTGTAACATCTAAAAATGGCGCTTGTATGAATTCTTATCCATAATTAATGTCATAAGTAAACTTTGCAATATCGAGTATTTACTACTAAATCCTCAGAAACCTCCTAACATATGTGTTTCGTCAATTCGGTGCACACTGGTACTAAGCATAGTATGTTACAGGGTCATTTAATTATAGAACCTAAGATGATTCAAACAGTGGACGAAGCACTTTTATAGTAATTAATGTACGTTCCAGCTTACAATACATCATACATGGTGAATAAACTGAGATGAACTCAACATTTACAGTGAATAAACCCTTCCCACCATTGCTAGGTTATGTGTTGAAAACTAATAGGAATTAGAGATAACTTTGATCTATTATGTGGCACTCTGGCAGAGAACTATACTATCTTTACTAATTAAAAGCTCAAGTTTTTTTATCTAAAAAGTAATAAATAGGATAACGCCTCTTTAAATTTATTTAAATTTGATCAATTAGAATTTAGATTTTTTCAGTCGTATTATCTTTCGCCGTCTGCATGCTTTTTACACTTGTATGCTAAGTCCTTAGAAACTTCACCTTCCACGGAACCAAGTGTAAACTAATTCTCCACTGTCAATGTTAATAAAGAATATAATGGGTAATGACCTAATTATGATTACTTTGTACCTGGAGAATCATTTAGTGTTTCCTCAATAATAAATATAAAATCAATGTAATTTCATTTTCTTATTTTCCAATGAAAAAGAATACTCTAGATTCAAAAAACATGATATATTGGTAATTGTGTGTTCTTTTATTATTTATGTTATAAATTATGAGAAAAATACACTCATACATTGTCTTTACCTCCATAATTGGTTGAAAATAAAACAATTTTTATATTGTAAAATTATTGTTATCTTGTTAACTTTATGATATTGGCATGATCATTTTTAATATTGTTTAATGTAAATTTATATTTAACAGAATGAATTTGTAGGCACTTGGGTACTTACTGATAAAATGATAATACAGGTTTTATTTAATTTAAAAAGGATGCACATTCAAGAACAACCTAAAATACAGTACGTATAAAAGTTAAATTTATGATACAAATTAATATAATTAATGGTATCAGCTTGGTATAGTTGTATAATTTGGCTAGAAAAGAAAGGAGTAGAAGCATTTGATATATTGTTGGAAAGAAACAATTTAGTTATCGGATCAGTTACTTAACTTGTGTGTTAGCTGACACAAAGTTTGTATGTTTGTAAGTTTGTTGTACCTACTTAATGGATTAACTATTTACCGAGTTGTTGGCCAAAAGAGGGAGGGGAATTTTTTGCAACAAACGAACTAATGGAATGTTCCCAGACTACCAAAATTTCAGTTATTAGAATATATAGACTATGATATTTTAGTATATATTATTAAATTAATATTATAACTAATGACAAGCTCCCACGCAAAATGTTACTGCTGCATGGAACATTTTTTCAATACGAGTATTTGTTTATAAATTTGCTTAACCACCTACCACAAATAAACGGTATCTACAAGACTATTACAATAATAAGTTTTCGAAGGGATAGTTATTTACAGACAGGTATACCAATAGTTAGTTGGAGGGACGAAATCATAAAACATCTTTTGAAACATCTATTTATTTCTGATTGAGTCATTACTTTGTAGATGAAAAATACGTTACACCAAGAGTATGCTGCAGGGCAATGTCAAAATGACTTACTTCCAAAAGCTCTATCCAAAACGTACACTTTTCAGCAGATCCTTTAAATAATAAATTTAGTATATAGCAATATGTTTGCTTTGTATATTGCAAAAATTATAATATAAAGATAGAGAAATTGTTATGATACCAGTTGTAAATTTTAGTTATTATAGAAACAATATCGGTAATTATTGGGTAAATTACAATATTCTGATATTTTTAATATTTTTTAAATTATACACAACCTTGCAGAATCAGGTAAAGTTGAGACAACAATAGCTTAGATTGTCCTTATAACATAATGTTGGATTAGATTAAATGTATTGTCGAATCGTTAAAAATTTATTGTTTCAACGTCGCTAGAAATATTCTTATTTCTACGAAAAGATACAAAAATATATATTTCTTAAGACAATACAAAATAAATGTTCAAATTTCCATAAAATAAATCATCCAATCACCTACAGTTCAAAAACTAAGGCAAGTTTGAAAATTTGACGGGGGATGACTTGTGCACATTAATGTCTATCTAGAACAACAGAGCGCTTACACCTAGGTGTAAGGTACATTGGATTTTAATCTCAACCCTTTTAATATAAATAGCTATCACTGTTTTACTCAGTACAAATACGAGATTTAAGTTATAGAGTGCTTGAATTATAACATGTGTCCTAGTTTGAGAACCTAACTAACTCAGTAGCAGTCAACCAGACCGTGTTAACGAACAACAGAGCCTCAGGTCTTCCTCAACACCGACTGCTGCCACCACCTCGCTCCACCACCCAGTACGGTTACCACCGCCCCAAACCTTCAGCCAAGTGCGAGCCAAGCTGTCCACGGTCAAGCTGTGGATATTTAAGGAAAGCTGATATATAAAGCTCTAATAATTGTAATTTCATTTAATTATTTAATTTGTAATGACATTTACAAAATTTGATATAGTATCGCACTATTTAATAACGTGTGTTTACCTTAGGATTTAAAAATATATTACAGCTTTTGAAATTTCGAAGCCTTTTTTGGAAGTAGCGCCTAAATACTTTTAATATCTCCAACGTGAGTACTATTGCCATGAAAACGTTTTCTAAGATTTAAGCACTTTTTATATAAAAAATCAACCATGATGGGAGTCTTTATAGATATTTTGAAAAAAAAAAGAAAATAGAAACAAAATGTAGTAGGGTGGGACTAAATTGACTAATATTTTCACTTCTAAAGAATCGTACTGGAATTACTTTAAACGTAACACCTACAATAGAGTTGTGTCATCATGCTTTCAGGGAGTATTTTTATTAACTTAGACTGACTGTATATGTTTGAGGCGACTTCTAACTGTAGATTGCGATGCCAGTAGTCGGTACAGATGATTTTACGATTCGAAAATTAAAACCGGTACAGTTATTGATTAAAACATTATAGAACACAGATAACATAAATGCAGACTATTTAAATAGCTAAACAACGAACAGCAGGTCAAAGTTAAATTTAAGACTATTCAGTGTAAATAATTCAAAACGTCTATTAAGACTATTCGAAACGCGTCTGGGATAACTAGGAACTGCCGACAGAAACCGAGAATGAATAGACATATGCGAGTATGAGTATTCGTGTAAGTGCAATGTTTGAGATTTATAGATCATGTAGGAGAAGTTTTTTTTTAAATGAAATTTACAGTATAAGTTTGGAAGCAATAAAGATATGATTAAAGCCAGAATTTACTCGTAAAGCAAGCAGGACGCTCCATATTTTATAATATTAAAATACGTTGCCTCTGTGTTTGTCTACCCTCTCAAACTCCTACTAAACTGATAATAATGACTTCTTTTAAGGTATTAAATTTATCTTCAGCTGTTTGTATTTCAATAAAATACTAAAGGTATAAAATAAAGCATCTATAGGCAGAAATGAAAAGATGATTATATAAGGAAGTAGCTAATCCCATATTATACATTGTTTTAGAGTGGAATAAACCTACAAAACGGGGGATACAACTATCGTCTTCGAATATTAAGAAAGAAAATATTATATTATATTACTATTCAAATGGGCATATTTCAAACCTATTCCTATAAATAAATTCAGATTACTATTATTAAATGCTAGCAAGCCTTATTTAAATATATTATAAACTAAAATACAGTTTTAAAGTCAAAGATTGCATAAATAAGAAAATTGTAATGAGACCGCCTTATCAAAATCATCTAGCATGCTCTTTACCACACCTATACAATAATTAGCGAAAGCCAGGTGAGAATATGTATGACACGACATATCCATAAAAATATGTCGTACGAAAGTAATAAGTGATATTTGTTGCGTTGAAAAATTGCGTGATAGTGCAGTTAAATTAAAAGAGATACACAAACGAAACATTTTAATAAGTATTTTACCAACTAAGGTCTATATAACTCTAATTAGCATTGTGATGACAATTTGTAAAATTTGGAGTTAGAGCATAATTATTTAAAGTATCACTCCTCGAATAATGGTAAGAAGGACTAAAACGTGTTCACTAGGCAAATGCTGTTCATCGCTCTTGTAGCTATGTATAGTAATATTTTGCTTGTGATGTGTTTCTTGTATTTTTATGAATATATTCCTGAAATTAAATTGAGTCGCCTAAAGATAGTCATAATAAAATTATATACTTTAAAATATTATACGTGTGTAGGATTCTTAGAATTTGTGTTTCACGATGTGCAATTCACTATATATTCTAGTTGAACCTGCACTGCATACAGCAAAAACCAATGTGTTACTTAAATCTGGCTCAATCTTATCCAGATCCGCCATCACCAACCCATAATGTCCACCCCTAGATAGTTAGGTGCAAGGGTAGATCATTAGGTCCAAGGGTAGATAGGTAGGTCGTCTCCTGCTGGAGATAAATGTTGGGGGTGGTAATCTTTAGGGTGTTAAGCGTAGAGGTTTTAAGTTTTAAGGTCTGTTGGCAACCTAAACACAAGTGCGTGCCACCCCTGCCTCTTTTGGCCGGAAAGGCTGGGGCAGGGCTTCTCCTTATTTCCAGGATACGTTACTGTTAGTTTACCAGAATCATTCCTTGTGGATCTTTACAGGAAGTAGCTTCTACCCAAAATGTTATCCATCCACAAAATCCTTTCACTAAAGAGTAGCGCAAAAGTACTTTTAGGATTAAGTGAATTTTCTTTTTTCAGCTTTTTTTGAGATAGAAAAAAAGGTAGGTGATCTATAATATCAATAATAAAATAACTTTGTATAGGTTATTTCAGATATTAAGTTTAATATATGCTTCATTCTTGATATCAAAATCTTGGAAAGTGATTACGAAGTACATACACTAATTGCACAAAAGTGCAGAATTCATGAAAATTGCTGTATAAAATCTAGATAATGTTTCTAGAACTGTTAAAAGTATATATACTTATCAATTAAATGAAATATGTTAATCTCAATGTGATTTATTGGGTACTTAGTTATATAAGGAGTTTTACCAATTATTAGGTAACTTGTACCTAAGAAGTTTAGTCTGTTAAGTTTAACAGCACGTTACGATGTATTTTCATAAACTATAAGAAAAATATAGACATGTTTGATAGATATGTGGTTAGGTTTTTGTAATTATGAACAAGTAATAAAAGAAATTAGGCCTATCCTTCATGTTAAAATAATATTATATATAATATTCATCAAATGTCACACCAAGTTTGTGAAGAAATGAGTACGTTAAGTTCGTTAGGAGTTTTTATAAAGTAAGATAATGTAAAATTATTCAAAATACAATTTTTATTTGCAAGTAAGTTTTTTTTATAAATTCACTATTTATAAGTATTGTATAAACTTTAATGGTACCAGTACATATTGCATTGTTGAAAACAAACAACCTAATGAGCACTAAACAACTTTTTATCAAATAAGTTAACTAATACAGTTTTTGAACACATTTAGGGCCATGGTGTACAGTTCCTAATGATAATATTTATTTAACCCCTCCATATATTACTTAGAGACGAACGCGCGTGCTCGAGTAGCGGACACGAACAGTTGACCTGTAAGACTCCGCACAAAGCGCTCTTATGTAGTGCCCATCTACTCTCTCCATCTCTCTTTATTGGAAATCGATCAACGCCTTCAGACAGAAGAAGTTAAAATGCTAAGTGAAAGGATTAATCATTATAGTTAATTCTATCAGTATTAAAATTTATCATGTAACACACCTTTGTTATGTATATAATGAATGTAACTAGCTTCGTAGTTGTATTCTACACAGTAAACTAATACAAGATAAACTTATTAAATTTGGTTGTTCTATTGCTAGTTATAAATTGCTGCTTCGTTAAGAGGTTTTTCATAAGTGTTTTGTACTGTATATAAACGTATAAAGTTGTGAAGGTTAAAATTTTATTATGATGTTAATTTTTATTGTTATCTTAATAACAATAAGTTGACAGTATTTGATGAATTTGCATACAATAATTATTAAATACTATTAAGTATTATACATATTTTAAGAACTTAGAATCTACATTAAAATATATTTTTTTGTTTAATTGTCAATAATTGAAGAGGTGGCCATAACAATGTTGTAACTTCCAAACTCATAACTTTTCAGGAGAGAGCAAACAATGACTAAAACCTATTATTTGTTGCAACAATGTTATTTTTGTTTTTTATTAAAATTCAAACAAATTGCTTTGTACATAAAACATGCTTATTGCCATTTAAAACATTAAACAACACTTTTAAGTAACAATGGAATTTTTTACAGGCAACACAACGTTGTAACATCATGGAAGTTACAACGTTGTTGCAGTTCAATCAAAAGTTACAACCTTGTTCCACTGTTACTTGCAGACTTAGAAACAAAAATAATGAGTTTGAGTTTAGATAATACAAGAGGCATTGAACATTTTTAGTTTATTCCATACAACCTTTACAACAGATCTAGTTTTATTAATACTATACTTCTTATTTAATATCTTATCCTACGTAAAAGAAAAAAATTAATGTAAAATAATAATATGATAGTCTTAGATCACAGATTACTTCTGGCTCTTCACAACAAAGCTTGGTTATCTTAGTTTCAAATACTTATATTACTACTAAAATAATTTAACAATGGTCAGTTTTAAAAATCACAAACAAAATTTTACTTTAAATGAATATTTTGTTAATATTGTTTAAAAAATTAACCATGTTGTGTAAATATAAGAAAACATTAGTTTTTCCGTGATTAGTTTTTTATAAAAGACTCTCTTATCAGGCGGTAAGTAAATATTTACACATGTCAAGGAGATCACTTTTCTTTCCTTTTTTAATGTGGTAAGGGAGAGTCATAGGCTGGTTTTAACATATGTACATCTTTAAAATGTGGAGATTTATTTACTAATGGACCTACAAAGTTCTTTTTACGTTTTTTTCAGACTCTTCTGGCTAGAACTAGCTTCTTCACAGTCATTCTAGTTGAGGTTCCGTAAGAGGATAATGTTCCCAAGGCTGCAAAAATATTGTGAGATTTCGAGCCATCCCAGTGGTTGGATCATCAGCAGTTATCTTAAGCCATAGAAATTTGGTTACTTTCAAAAACCTCCAGTTTTCTTCATAATTTTTTCTGCAGGGGAGAAATCTTTGAAATCTGACAGATCCATGCAAATTATGTCAAAGGGATTACTAGGCCTAGCAGCAAGAAGAACTTCTATCCACTCCATAGGGCAGTGTACAATAACAGTTTTCTTCTGTCTTTCTATTAAACTAAAATCCCTATCGCAGGGAAGAAAAACTATGGCCACTTACAAGAAATTTCTGATTAATTTCTGTAAAATATCTACAGGTTAATAAAAGCTGGAACATGATTAACATTGTCCAGTTATTGTTTTGCCCAACACAACGATCAGACCAAACAATCAGCCTCCTACTTTCATGGCATTCAAGACGACTGAACTTTGTAGTGACATATTTTAGAAAAAATGAAGCTATTTCAGTAGACCCTCTTGCTCCAACAAGAGTAGATTCATGCCACAACATCATTGTGGCCTGGCCTGTACCTAAATCGTGGATTGCATAGTTGTATGTAGAATACTGCCTCTGATAGAACATTGAAGAATGTGTTTAAAGTTGGGAACAAAATAACACTTGCTGAAGATCAGTGCATAATACAACAAGATTATCATTATTTCTGGCAGCTTCTTGATTTAATCTAAGATTTTCATAACCAGCTTCAGCTTTCATATGATGCATTTTACTGTCAAACTCTAAAGATTTCAGTTTTTCTTTATCTGCTGTGTGACTCATTTCCAGAAAAAATGGAATCACATGTTTTGCACGTGTCACTGCGGGGCAGCCCAAAACTTCAGCTTAAAATCACAGTAAAAAACATCAGTGTATGTTTTTTTGGACAGTTTTTACATCAGGATTATTTCTCGGTAAACATGTCATACATCTTGTTCAAATTTAAATCTGGCGATAAATACTCTTTTAGAGGTTTTCTTTCTACTATAATGGCTTTCTTGGTGAGGAAAGGATGCGATATGTTCCTGAATTTTCATTATAACTTCATCAGAAATGGCGTTAGGCCTATTACTATGTGTGCCTCGTTGGTCAGTCAGATCTTCATTGTTTTTTATTTTCTCGACTAGTACTTGAATTCTTCGTGGAGTAACACGAAAAAATATTGCATACATTTTTTTGACAAACTTTTACCTTTTCTCCTCCGATTTCTGAAGGTATATAATACCTTACAGTGCATTGCCTCCGTGATATATCTTTTTGTTGAACTCGTTTTCTTGGTTCATCTAGTATTATACAGTTTGATGCCAAATATGAAGTTTGTTCATCATAGGTTTTCTCGCGGAACTGGTGGAATAGTTATCCACTTTTTTTTTCTGTGGATAAGTTTTGAGCATAAACAGTTCCCACGGCATTTGCAGATAGGACCCTGAAAACAAAACAAAACTAACAATAGGCTAATAATGAATGGACAATAATCATTGAAGGCATTGTTAAAATGCAAGGTATTTTACAAGCTACCCTAAGCTAACTTCATCTTGTTTCTAACATCAACTTAAAATTATATTAAATTTAATATATTCAGGAATAAACATGTTTTTGATCAGCCTAAATAGATATAAATATTTAATTGTGCCTACTTCATTAAAACAAGATACATCCAGTATGAAAATTAAGTAGCCAAGGAAAGTACAGCGTTTGTTTACATTACATAACCTAGTATTAATGAAGACATACCGTTTCCATGTCATGGTATAAAGTTTATCTTGGAAATTTCAATAATTAAGTAGAGAGTGAAGCCAAGGGAGACAGCTAGTATAATAATAAAAGTAAAATATACAATAATTTATTACTGTTATAACGACAAAAACAGTTTTGTAATCAAAGCAGTAAATTCGTTTAGCCTAGGAAGTTACAACGTTGTTGACACTTACCTCAGTTGGTGGAAGTAAAGCACTCACTCGTTTTTTTTCGGGATGAAATATATGCCTCTCCACTATCTCTTTTCCTCTTCCTCACATTAGATTTTCCATTTAGAAATATTAACTCTAGTTTTTTTTTGCCCTGTTTAGATGTTTTATTTGCATTAGATGACAAATGGACTGTATTGGAGTCAGCCATCTTTGCAAGTTACAACGTTGTTCCCCGAGCGTCTTCAAAACTCCTGCAGGGGTGACCAACATTCAACAGCTGAAATAACCTTTAAAATATAAAGTAGGGAGGTTTTTTTTTTTTGTAGTGGAAGCCTGCATTTAGGACACTTACAACGTTGTGTTCCTCCACTAAATCAATTTGTTGAAAAATGGAAGTTACAACGTTGTTACGGCCACCTCTTCAATTGTCTTCCGGTTTTTAGCGTTTGCCAATAATCCTACCCTTCTCGCAATTATCTTCAATTTACTGTTTCATAAACCTAATGTAACTTACACTCTCTAAATAGTAAAGGGGAAATGTGAGTGTATAAAGCAGGGCTGACTGTTAAATTCGTGTCTTATTAAACATTAAACAAGGTACCACAGCACGTGTTGCGTAACAGGCTTTACTGAAGTTCCATACACAATTCCCAGAAGGAGCTTATTTTATTATACTACACCACGTGTTACTATGTCACGTATCAAAATGTAAAATGACTATAATCATTGTGTAAAAAAATATTTATTTGGTTAATTTATACTTGTCCTCATGGTTATTCATATGAAAAATATTTTTTTTTTAATATATATACATATATATGTTAAAGCTCGTTAAATAATATGGAGTGATTTGCAACATGATAGAATTTAATGCTGTGTATATAGAAATGAAATGACAATAATGATTATTGATACATCAATGTGTAATCATCATTTTATGTATTATAGATAATAATAATAGTTTATTTTAAACCATTATCAAGACATTAAACTACGATTTGGTTACGACGGGTTTGCAGTGCGGTAGATTTGTGGACCACAATATATGATTGCTAGTAAGTGTGGTACGCTAGTATAGTGGTTACTATCTGCTGAGTAACAAATATGTGATTTATCATTATTGCAACTTAAAATCAAATATCAAGTTTTTCTAAATCATGTGTTATACCAGGTATCATCATAAACAATATTTTTATTTCGATGTATACTAGTCTTAGAAGGTATCTAACACATATAAAAGTGTAATGATATACAAACTAATGTATATATTGTTAAACTTCATGATTACTTAAATATATATTTTATTATTTATTTTCTGTTGATGCTTAAAGTTAAATTATGCCTAATACTGACTATGTTCCAGTGACGGTTACATTAAAAATGTGTTTCTTTGCCTCTTTAAAGCAATCTTGAGGTCGTATTCATTTAATGCATCATAATTTATCAATCATTATTAATCATTACTCAATATTAACGTTTAATTTTGCAACTTTGTAGTGAATGTCTTTTAAAATAAAAAATTCGTTTCAAATATTTCCACTCACCACAATTATTATAGCTTAAAAAACAATTGTCAGTCTTAAATTTAGGTTATCGATGTAATTGGTTTTCATACTAGACAGGAAAAGGTATGAGGTAGTATTTATTTATATTATAAAAAATATATAAATAAATTTACTAAATGCCTTAAAATGTATACTTGAAACTAATCAATTATGTGGTTTTTTTGTTATTATTATAGTTCAAATGTAAATATTAATTTAATCTAGATTTTTAGAAATAGATTTAATTTCTAATTCTAAGTCTTGTCGACTGTTTTATCCAAGAGAATATAAAGCTTGGCTTTTCATCAAACACAGTTAGTTAAAATAGTTTTAGATAAATAAGTGGTTACGAACTGTGAAGGGAACTAGGCGATGTTTCAACAAACTAAAAGATTTTGTGTAGTTTTAACATCAATTGCCTATAACCAAAGCGTTTAAATAACTGTGCTGTAGCAACGTTTACTTATTTAAGAAAACATTTTTTAATTATCCTTATTAAAGAACAATATGCAGCGCTGCAAAAAATGTAGTATAGATAGTCGCATGTTTATATTAAATAAAAAATGTGTTTTCATCTCCATAACTTTTTAACATATTTCAAACATTACCAGGTTGTAGGCCTACTCTTTTAGAGATGATAAGGTTTTAAACAGTTCATTCGGCTAATAAGTATTGTATTAAAAGTTAATAATAAGGTATTAGTGAGTGTATCTGGTAGTGTTATCTATTTATTTATTTATTAACGGCAATACTCCATTTTACATATAATGGTATTAAGATAGCAATATAAATTATGGAAAAAATACAAAAATATCAATAAGGAATGATAAGGAACAACACAATAACATGTTGCAAGCATGCCAAACAACTGTGCAACAATAAGCCAAATCAATAAGCAAACGCATTATACTAAAGTAGTGGTAATACGAGTAAAACCATATAAACGATAATAACAATAACAGTATTAACAATAATAGCAATAGCAAACATAACAGTAACGATGAAACTTGTCAACGTACATAAACATAAACTAACCAGTAAACTCGTTATAGTAAATAACATTAATAGACTATAAAAGGTAATCGAATCAAATAACAATAACAAAATATAGAAGATAAGGTATACAATACTATAATCAATAATATAATACAACGACTTAGAAAGTAAATTGACCAGACAGATGGAAGCGAGAGGGCTTGCCTACTGAAGGTCTGGAGGGGCATTCCAAAGAACTCCAGTTTAAAGGCATTTCCCAAGCGCGTTAGACGAGGGACTGTGCTGTGGTAGGCATACGCCAAGGTTGGTAGTTACCCACCTTGGGCATACGCAGTGTGATGGTCTTGTCTGCTGAAAGTCTGTATCAGGCGACTTCTCTATAGAATATGGATGTCGATCAGCTGAAGGAGCTCGAGGAAGTCAAGTAAGCCATTAACAACCTTGAATATGAAAATCAGATCGAAGGCAATTCTTCTTAAATAGAGAATAAATACTATACTGATTAGCCATTTCATGGACGTCGACGTCAGAGTAATTAAGACCACTCATAACACCCATAAAACGAAGAAAGCGTCTCTGTACATTATCAAGTGAAAAGCAATGTCCAACCTCATAAGGTGCCAAATCACAGACCCATATTCCAAGGTAGAGTGCACAAGTGTCACGTACAGTGACTTGATGGTACCATGTGAAAAGCATTTCTTGATAAACAAGGAATAATTCCCAATACTCTATTGGCCTTAGCGCAGATATCACTTTCCTATTACACTTTCCACGTGTAACAGGAAAGTGTTATCACGTGTACACTTTCTTACATATAGAGCTTTAGGAGTTAAATATTAAATAATAGTTGTTTTTTTTATTGAAATGCACGATTCTGCGCCCGATAGCTTATATGAGTGGTTTGTGGTCAGAACAGCTTAGTACAGCACTAAGAACCACAACGTGCAATAGCGTTCTCTGTCTTGTGGATAACCACAGCATCCATTATTGCTCTACAACCACAGTGCGTTAACTCTAATACTGTCAATTAGTTTTCGAAGTTATTTTTATGTATGATTGTGGATTATGAGTGAAGTTAAAATATTAGGACGTTACGTTTTTTTATTTAATTGGGCCCCGTGTATTTTTAGAGTGAAACTGTGAATTTGTCGTGTATACGAGCGATCTTTTAAATTACTTTAAAAATTCTCTCAAAGACAACAATAAAAATGGTTTCAAAGACATTTTCATGTAATTTGTAGTTACGATGTGTTATTTTTGTAGACTGTTCGTACATATGAAATTAAGCAGCTATAATTACGTTGCTTTTGCTCAATTATCAAACATTTTTTTCACATTTTGTATTCGTTTGTAGAATGTTCTGTGAAATTATTTTAGATTATTTTCAAATATATTTTTAATTACAGATAACGGGATTTGAATTATCAAACTCTTGCAGTCGTACTCTTGAACAAGCAATATAATATTTAACTGGTTGAAAATTTAATTACGAAATTTTAATACATTATAGGTGGAAATACTTTTCTTGCAAGGTAGTAGAAAGTTAAGATCAGGTGAATTTAGGATAGTTGTATTATTTGTCAAGTTGAGTTTTCTATCTCGCAGTAATGGTTGGAAGCATTCTTTAAACTGTCCATTTACACACATTTCCTCACATTTAAATATATTGTTGTAAATAACATTGTATTAAAAGCAAATATAGAGTTCCAACTTCTTACAACCTAGTGCATATAAAATTCATTTAAATAATATACAGTGAGGACTATAACATTATCTTATTATATAATTTACACACAAAAAAACATCAAAGGTACACTGAAAATGATTTTTTACTATATTACAGTTTACAATCTCAAAAATTCATAAACTACTAAAGTTTTTGTAGATATTTTAGTTAAATAGCCATAAAGATTCTGACCTTTGAAAACTACTGACATTTTAAAATTACTACCTTCGCATATTAAAGCTTCTTTCCGAGCTCCAGAAAGTTTAGCCTCTAGATGCAATCAGCTTTTACAATGCCTCATCCATTTGTAACTCAGAAAACTGGTTGTATAATATCACACTTATACGATTTCTCCGAAACGTTCTGGCTTCTACATGACTTTGGCGTCCAGATTATTTCAATACCTGAGTGCTTTCAGCCATAAAATTGTGTAGTAAATGGTTTATCTAAAAATGAATACCTTGTATTATGCAATTATACCTTATTCCTACGAAAGTATTAAGTTATATGAAGAAACTACAGATATATTATTGAGTATTTATTAAGTTCATTGATCAAGTTTCATTTTCAATAAAATAAGAATAGTATTTTGGTGAATAACGAACAAAACAAATGTGAGCTGTCTCTTTACATCGCGTACAACGTTATCGGCTGCAATGTCATTGGTGTTCTTGGTTTTTATTTTAAGCTTACTAGTGTCGTCTTCAATTGTTGCTACACAAAATTATTAAGTTTTTAAATTTTATTTTTGTGTAATATGCTGTATGCTTTGCTTGATACTACATTAAGATGCTGCATGGTAATTTACGGTTGAACACCAGCTAATATATGAGGAAGGGAAATGAAGGTTAGCCCATTGTGATATAATTGTAAAAAATTAATATTTAAGTAGTCAAAATCAAATTTTCCTCCATATAAAGATGGAATTCCATTACGATTTTCAGAAGCAATATACGACCAAAACTATATTAAAATTTGTCACGTTCAATTATTTGTTGCTTGAATGTAGGACGACTATGCATTTACTAAACATCAACACTGGAGCTGTTATTAACTGAATTTTTGCTTACCTAATCGTATTTGCGTTTGACCATTTTTTTTAACAGAGTATTGCCATAACTGATTATTTGAAGTTTGATTTTGACGATGGAAGGATTGTGAACGAAAAAGGATTTTTACGGATATTATCCATAGTTCATTGGCAGAAAAATACAGTAACACTACGTTTCGAGATCTGAAATCTGATCTCTTCTTCAGGTAAATAATGAAACTAACACATAATTACAAACTAGGTTAAACTTAACGACTATAAAGCCAACGCTACTTTTTTACTTGAATCAGTAAGGAAAAAAAGATTGCGGAAACTTTAAATACTGGCAAATACACAGTTTATATAAAACTCCACAAATTCATTTAAACGCAAACTAACAAATACCTTAATAAAACACAAAGCATATTTTTCAGATAAATTTAGATCTAAATTAAATCCTTACCATTAAAAAATTCTCAATATGTAGGGACATCCCAAAATCCACAAACCTATCATCCCTCTCCGGCCCATCATAAGTTTTAGTGATTCACCTGGCTGGGAATTGTCCAAAGTCCTATTGCACATTTTTACGCCAATGGTAGGAAAAACTGACTCATGTAAGATTCCAGAAATTTTGTAGGTAGGCCCCTGAAGTTGACTTAATCTGACAAAAGCTAGTAAGTTTTGACGTTGAAAGTCTATTCACAAAGGTACCAGTTCCTGAAACTCTCGGAATCATTGAATCACGTCTCAAAGAAGACCAAACATTAAAGAAAATAACTAAACTTCCCGTGCCAACAATTATGGAACTGTTAGATTGATGCAGTCAATGCAATTATTTTGAGTGAGAGGGTCACATTTTACCGTCAAGATGAGGGGATGGCAGTAGGTTCACAACTGTCCCCTATTTTTGTCAATATCTTCATGGAAGAATCTGAGCAAAAAGCTTTGACTTCAGCTCAGTTCAAACCGAAGATTTGGTGGAGGTTTGTGGATGATACCTTTGATATTTTTCCTCATGGATACACTGAATTGAATGAGGTTTTGAATTACATTAATAGTATTTCTCCTTCCATCCGCTTCATAATGGAAGTGGAAGTGCAATACAAACTTTCTTTTTTTGATGTGTGTGTATTAAGAGATAGGGATTTCCTTGACAACTCTTTTTCGAAAGAAAAGACTCACAGGAAAATATTTAAATTATAAATCAAACCATACAAAAATTTCTCAAAGAGGGCGTGGCGTACTCGTTTTTAATAGAGCAAAGAGCTTATGCTCAGATAAAGATGGATTTAGATGAAGGAGGAATTTAACAAAGTTGAATCAGATCTTAGACGCAATGGATACCCTCTATTACTAATAAATGAGAGCAAACGAACCAGAAGAATCATTTCTGAGTTAGAAAAACGAAAACAGAGATAAATTTGCGTTTAAGACACTCCCTTATGTGCCAGGGTAATTGGAAAAAATTAGAAGGGGAGGTAGAAAGTACAACATTAGAACCGCGTTTAAAACACAAAATACTATTAGGAAAAATGTCATAAAATCAAAACAAAAAAATGGTACACAGGATACCAAAAACTATGCTTACAGTATACAATGTAGTTGCAATAGGGAATACATAGGCAAGACAAAAGGACCATTAACGTAAGGATAAATGGCATAAATAACACAAAAGAAAATATCTCACAGAAAGGTCAAAACTTGCACACCAATGTTGGTCCGAATCCCATCATATGAATTGGGATGAAGCCAATATTATACATGTGGAACTAAAGTTTTTGGAAGGAAATTAATAGAAGCAACATACATTAAATTGGCAGACCAACCAATCGGTCAACCATCAGTCGAGATTTGGCCGCTTTGGTTACCAATACTAAAAATGAACCTATGCGGAGTCACGGTATTGTTTTAAGAATCTCATCTAGCATGAACCAATAATTTAAAAGGGCCAATTCCTGTCTCCCTTCCTTTTCATTGCCGCTATATAGTTTCTGCCGTGACGCTCGCCGTTTGCCATTAGCCTTTGGTCAGTCGTAGGTGGTTGACCGATGAATTCAGACGTATTTGTACGCTCTGGTATGATTTGTTTTTTTTAGCCTAGTTTGTAACTATGTGTTATGTATGTTATTTACCTGAAGAAGAGATCAGATTGCAGATCTGGAAACGTAGTGTTACTGATATTTTGTTTCACTGAACGATGGCAAATGTCCGGAAGCATCCTGTTTCCTTCACGATACCAGAGGGTTGTCACACGCCTAAGTCAAGAATCACAACCTCCATTTTGTGTGTCAGCTTCACTAACTATAAAAACATGCTATTATTAAAAGAAAACAGTACTAATCATTAAAACTGAACTGCCAAATACAGGTATGGTCCTGTATAACATGGACATAAAAGGTCTGTCCTCGCCGACAAACCACCTACGATTGACCATACATCTGCCTGTCTATTTTTTGCCTGTTGGGACGATATCTCAAAAAATTAACCTCTTTCATGCATGAATTATTAAATAATAAAAATAAAAATGTTTTTACTTGTTTTTCTTGTTAAATAGGCTTGTTTTAATAAAAAAAATAATTTTTTCAAATTTTTTTGCGTCTTAGTTAAAAAATGGCGGACTGTCGTCATATTTAGGAATAAGGACACCACCATGCAATAAGGAAACAAAAAATGACATGTTACCTTTTTTATAATTTGTTTTATTTTCTGGTATATGTGCATTAAATAAGTACTATGTTTAAGTTAATAAATGTATAAAAACGTATTTAATCTCTTAACATTAAATATTCTCACATTTTGTAAAATAAAAAAATGTTTTATTTAAAAAAAATTAAATTTCAAAACTAAAATAAATTAATTTATTGAAATATCCATATAAGAACATCCTATTTACTATGGAAAGCTTCCATAAAGTGTGGACATACATGTAAACCACAAATGTTTTACACTGGAATCTGGTTTTTTTTCTTGCAGTGTTCAAAAACGGCAATCGCTGCTCCCCTGGCGTTTTCGACTTTCGATGGAAAGTGGTCAACTTTGTCGTATCTCAGTTACGGAATTATGCTTACTGGTTAACTTTTTTTTAAGAGTTGGAGTGTTGTTAGGAGACATTGATGAGGCCCTTCCTCTCTTCTTCGTGTCACATAACCCTTTCGCAATGAGGGTAAGGGGCTACAGATGATTTGAAAGACAACAAGTCCATTTTTCCATCGACCGATTTCGTGTAGCACAACCAGGCATTCACTAGGGACACATTTAAGAGGTGAACAAATACTCTAAGGTACCACTTCATTTAGACTTGATGCCATGAGGGGTAATGTGCTATCATTCTGTTCGCCATGTCAACTCCTCCCATGAAGGGTGTACTCAGATATAGCATGAGGCCGAGTGATCGTTATAATTCTTGGATTTTCCTGTATTGACTGAAAATTTTGAAAATCTGTGCAAATTTCAGGAAGATCTTCTGGTATTTCAATACCTTCTGAAATATTCTGGTTGGGCAACATCAACTTCAAATAATTCATCACCTGAGAAACTACACTCCTCATCCTCTGACACAGATGGAATAATATTCTCACTATGTAATTCCAAGTATTCGGCAATATACACTATCATCCAAGACAGAAAGTATCCATGTTTTCTTACACCTACGAAGAAGAAAAAATAAAATAAGTGAAACTATACCAATCAGTAATGGGCATCGGAATAGTTTCACTTATTGCATGGTGGCGTCATTTGCCAACTCATCAATAATTTGTGTCTAATTTTTATTATATTAGCAATTTCAAAAATATATTTATTAAAATATGTTAGTATATAATACCTAAAAAACAGAACAGAATTTTTTCTTAACTGATAAAAATTCCTCAATAATCAGGAAAAAAATCATGAAAACTGCCAAAATAACCTCTCACTAATAGCAACAACAATGCTGGACTGAATAAAAATGGATGGAAAATGAACTATTGCTTCCAATGTGCTGTAGGGTGGCTTTTGCTAGAGTACCTATGAACCCTGGAGTGAACTATATGAGATAGAGACAGTTTGGAGGTACATCTTACATTTTATATATATTTATTTATTTAGTGGTGTCAAATGACATCGTCATGCATGAAGAGGTTTACTTATAGACGTAAAAATCTTGCGTAACGTGTTTTATATATATATATATATATATATATATATACGTATATATATATATATATATATATATATATATATATATATATATATATAAAACACTGAGTCCAATGTTGATGCTTGCTTCTTCGTACGTTTCGTCTGAAATTTACTGAAAATCTTTCTATTGCTTTTTGGGGTAACCATGATGGAAACAAAAAAATATATGAAAAATAAATTTGTAAAGTAATCGAATACAACGATACGAAAACTTTATATTTTTATTCATACAGTAAAAATCACATTACAGTGGAAAATATAATACAAGTAAATGTACATACAAGTTGGTACAGAGATTTTATTTCATCACAGTCAAGCGATGTAGTATGTCAAGTGAATTATTATAACTGAAAGAACATTATGTTAATAAAAAACAGAGATAGTAATATTTCCGTAAAATATCTTAAATAATATTTTATCCGTAGACTCTATATATTTAATGAATTAAAATTTTAACATATACAAAAATGAGATTTATGATAGTCCAACTATGGAATACGACTCAGTACGCTGACAACAACCATCTCTTTTTCTTACTGTATGAAGCACATCTAGAGAATGTAATGCCCAACAGACTTGCAATTTGTCATTAAACCTCATCAAAGCTTGATATGAATTAATGTATTATAAAATCCAAATAAACTTCTGGCTATTTGATACTTGTCGTAAGAGTAATATATATATATATATATATATATATATATATATATATATATATATATACAATGTTTTCAATAAACATTGAATCCCAAAAATTATGGTGTGTGTATGTGTGTGTGTTTGTGTGTGTGTGTGTGTGTGTGTGTCGAAAATGGCCAAAACATTTATCAAAATTGAACACATAACATTACCAAAAACATAAAATACTAATATACTGTATAATATCAATATTCATATATTTATCAATCTATAATAATATGTTTAAAATTTTTTGTATATATATATATACATATTTTAAATTTGAATTTAATTTAAAGAATTAACATAGTACAAAGAATGTACAGGAATAATAGCAATGTTATGTGAGTCTTGCTAGGAACTTGTTGCCTTTGACAGTCCTAGCTGACAAAAAATTCCACAGGAAATATTTCTCTTATCAAATCAGAGGTAATGAGATTACGCTTTTATAAATGACTCTGTGTCTTTAGAAATTTACTCATTCATTGTATCAATATAGATTCCCGCTGTTTCAAAATATGCATGACCTATTCGTTAAAGTCATGGTCCTGGGTTTTAAGGATTTAATGGAAACTGAAATCGTGAACCTCACAGAAAATTCAACATGAAATTGGAATTGGACAAACATGTACCAGAGTAAAATGCGGAAGAATTTGGAACAGGTTTGGAGCGAACGGAGCAAAAAAGTGTTATGAGCAAACAAGAGCGCTTAAGGTCACTATGATAGAACCGACTTTTACAAGATATAAACAAATTCTCAAACCCGTAAAAAATACTAAATACAGTAGGGGCCTACTGTTAGGAGGGCATTTAAATCAATGGTGAGTGTATAAGTTTAAAATTAGTACGCATACCTGATGGTTTTGGGACAAAGATTTATAAAAGTAAATAATATTAGTAACTTATTAATTTAAATATTTATTTATATTAATGACTATTGGAACAATTGACAGCTGTAAGTGTGCTATAAATTATTAAATTACTGTTCCTATGTCAATATACACGAAGTTATTATATTTTTAACCTAGTGAAAATTAGTTCTTATTGCCCAGTCCCTCTTTACGAATAGAAAGAACCGTATTCTTACGACGCTATTAACAGACTCATTGAATTTTTAAATCATTTCATTGCGGTGGTTATATGGAAAAATTTCACTGGTTTTCAAAGCTTTAATAGTTTGTTTGAAAACCATTGAAACTATTGCCTTAATTCATTCTCATTATCTTGAAGGTGAACACGATCTCCCAATACTATAAAACCTCAATATTCTAACCTAAAAGCCTAACTAATATTATAAATGCAAATGACTTTTTCCTAGTTTTTCTTTCACTCGTAAACTATTCAACCGATTGTACTGAAATTTTACATTGACGTTCTTAGTGTTCCTTGGGATGAATATAGGCCTATTATTATTTCAAAAGTCCCTTCTTAATACTTCCCACTGATCTCTAAAGTAATAAAAAATCGCATATTGAACTTTAAACATTCGAAATATTGTTTTAAATTGCCTGTTACTTTTAATGAACTTTTCTGTGTAAAAATTGTTTTACGACAGCACAGAAATAGTTTAAATTAATTAATGTATCCACTATTTTCACTTGGTTTGAATGTATAGTGTGAAAGAATAGAGTAAGGTTTAAAAAAAAGTTATAAATTCACACTTTACTTTGCAACCACTATTAAGCACAAACTACAAAAAAACTGTCAGAACTTGTCTTGACGGTTACACCTTGAAAACTAAGGTAAAACCTGTCCTAAATCCTCCTCACAGAAAATTGTGTGTCAGACACTGGATTTGATCCCTGAATCTTTGATGGTGAATTAGCAACGTATAATATATGACGATGTATATAACGAGGTATTTCATGTACTTCAATAAATGTAAACTTAAAAACTACTTAACTTTTTCGCATAAAACGTGGTAGGGCTATAAATTAAAAATATACTTTAAAGTAACAAATATTTATTTAAACTCCTTTATAGTGAATTAAATAAACATTGTATTAAAATACAAATATAGTGAATGGTTGGTGGATACTTAACGAACTAACAGTTAGCAAGAATTTAAAAATTGTTTCTACCCGCTTAAAACAAATTCTACTGTTATTGTTCAGGGACTCCCCGAGCTTCTTCAATAACTTAAATTCTTTTCTTGATTGTCACCTGTTGTACACAAAGATGATGATCTCTCTATGTAAAACATTATAAATAACTACTTTATATTGAATCTTCTTACCGAATATTGTCTGAAGGTTTTGAAAACATCTAAACACATTTCTTATTAGTTTCTTTGAATCGGATGTTATTAATACCATATTAAAATGTTATAATATGTTATAACTGTATATTTAGTACCAGTGAGTACTAAATATTTGTGGAGAAAAATTACAATATTAAATCGGTCTCTTTTCTAGACCAAAGCAACTAAATAGGATACAAATTTGTTTAATCGTCCCTTCGAACCAATTAAGATCATGAGAGTTCAGATTTATTCTTCCCAAGCGCAAAAGTTTTAGTATTATTATTGTACCATTACTGAATATGTATTAAAAACTGGCTTAAGAACAGTTTTCTTACTATAACATCTTCTTATTGCTTTAATTTTAATTAATAAGATCCAATCCATTTTAATTTTTTAGATTTGTATGATATTGAATACAAATGCAATGTATATTTTTAGATGCACTTAACTGTGCACAGTTCCATATGATATTATAGAACAGTCTGCCTTTAACTTGAAACGATTTATGACGGTAGTTATAAACACCTTAAAGACGACACAATTTATTTATTTTTTGAGGTTCGGTGTAACAACTGTGCAGTTTACTATATTATAAAGTTGGACTTATAAGAAAAAATATGTTTAGTTTATAAGTTAATAATCTTGGTGATTTATGGCAGTAATTATAAATAGTTTAAATACCACAAGTTTAGTGTTTAAGGGAACATGAACTTTATTATAACAAATGTACATTTATACTATCGGCGCACAGTTTGGAGGTGCCCGATTATTTGTAATCTCTTTTACCTTTTACACCGAACCATCATTTCGAACTGTAAATTTACAGTTTTAGCACTAATTAAAGATAAATAAAGCGTTTGATTAACTCTACTGTATCAAAGCTTTGTTCGTGTATTTGGTTTTTAGTTGGAAATGTTTTTAATCATCTTAATAAGCTGCGCTGACACCCTACAGACATTTTTAACTGAGAGTTTCTTTGTTTTATATTAAATAATCTATATCTAAGAGTGATAAAATAGCATACATACGATTTTAATGTTTTGACACCGCAATAGTTCTAATAAGCTACTTACATCATTACATATAATACTACGGTAACAGAAAATATATTTTGATAATATGAGCGTTATGACATTGCACATGCAACACGGCAACTAAACCTTTATCTGTGAGTAGAAAATAAGATATTTTTTATTATTCCAAGGCATGTCATAATCATGAGTTAGTTTTCCAAAATTAATTTTTGCAAAAGTGTTAAATTACTTTAAAACCATAAATTATTGACTATTAGATCTACCAGTTTAAAAAGTGTTCTAAATCTTCTCTACATTAACATCCTGGAAGGCTACTGGTGGTTTCTCTGGTGGTTTCACACTCCCTGGGCTGTCAACTGGCTATTCTAACTGTCAAAATGAAAGACTTCCCACTGATTTGAAGTCTTTTCATAACAACTTATGTCATCTACTAACATTAATACGAGTCGACATATCATAAATAGTTAAAAATATTTGACATGACGTACACATAAAAAATTACATATATTACATATAAAAAATGTACCTCGTAAATAGGCGCCAATATTAAATGGGGTACAAAATGTAAATAAAATTTAGGTTTTTCATTACACTGCTCTGTTTAAAGATGCTAGTAACAAATGAGTTAAAGCGAAAGAAGATGTATGGTCTTATTTAAGCGTTATTCCAAATATTTTTAGAAAAATACAATTACTAGAATACAAGGATTTAATGATATAAGCAATTTTCATACCACCCTATAAATATATGTATTTTTAAGATGTTTAAGTAACTTTCATTTATGGAAATGAGATACACTTCCTTTTCCCATTTCTCTGACTAAAATTATGTATGTGCGTGTCACACAATTATTTTCTGATTTTACTTCAATTTATTGTAAATATACAAAGGAGTACTTTAAATACATATTTTCATGATGTTTTCAACCATATATTGACAGGAATAATCAAAGCTCTAGTTTACAGTTTTAATTTTATCCATGAATTTTCATTCTTCTATGGAAAAGTCAAAATTGACGAATAATTTTCAAAACTGTGGTGGTGGGCTACTTAGTTATATTAAGATAAACCAAGTACCTAAGTTTATGATTCACATCTCAAAAACGTTATTATTATTTAAAAAATATTTTATTCCACGATATAATTAAATAATTACGAACTCTAGAACTAAAATGTTCTCACTAAATAATATTACTATTATTTTTCACATACCTTCAAAAGTCGTAAAAACAGCAGGATAATTTTGGCGTTGGACAGAAACATAAGGGAAACACACACTAAATTTCTTACAAATTATTTTAAAGAAATTAAAATTCAAAATGTTTCTTAATTCTGTTATCTTTTGAATATCAGGGAATCTTGAAAGGCCTGGAAAGAATCTTGAAAGGCCTGGAAAGAATCTTGAAAGTTTCCTGCTTTTAAAGGCTTATAATATCATTGTTGAGACGTCCTACGGACAGGTAGACAGTCATAGAGAGAAAAAGTTTTTACTAGATTATAATATCGTATTTTATTATTGTTTGTAAAGTAACAATTATAGGTAAAGAATATCTTAAGATAAAATCTGAAGAATAAATACTTTTTAAAGATTTTGCACTCACTCTTAACATTTTTACAAATTTGCGATATGTTTTCATTATTCTAAACATAATTTCGAAACATTCTTTTAGTTTATATTTATTTTCCAATGATGTTATTTCTATATTTTAACCATATATTTTTAATATATTCTTAGAAATACCATTATAAATGTCAAAGTTCTCAATAAATGTATGTAAAATGTTAAAATCGTTTTTAATTATAATATGTGGATATAGCTGTGAGATATGTTGACATTAATATTGTGAATTTTTTGTTTTGTCTCTAATAAGATTTTGTGTTTATTTTCGTACCTTTAATAGAGTATTAAGTCGGTAATTTTTGATAAGTTTTTGTTTTCCTCTAAAGTGGTCCAGGAACTCCATATCATTATCTACTTTTATTTATGTGTGTGAAATCATACAAAAAGTTGTAAAGGCGGTTCAGAAGAAACACTAAGAACGTCGGAGACGTCGCTGCTGGCTATATTGTACGTGATGTGAAGAGGCAACTTACCTTTCTCGGTTTTTGTTGGTAAACAAACTTCTTCTTATGGTATACACAATGGAAAGAATTTTTTATATGAATTCTGTTATAATACGTATGATTAAGTAGAAATATACACATTTGTTTCTTTACCATACATTTATAAATAGGTATGGCTATTTATGCAGTATACCTGTACATGTAGCTTTTAGAAGATGTATAACGTTATTAAAATACGTTCTCAAATTAAAGAATAATTTTTGGGAGTGTTTACTTGGTTCTTCCTAGTATAGTCCAGTCGTATTAACTGATTGAAAAAATAAATGTTTTCTTACAGCAAAATAATGGCACAATTTAGTCAAATACATCATAAATAAATAAAAAAAACCATTCCGAACCAAAATCGTCTATTAGGGGGTATAGGAGGGGTGGTTTTTAGGGGTGAAAATGGTTTTTGCAATTTGTGAGTAAACAATGCATCCTATTGAAAACAGTCAAATGTAAAAGTTGTTGGAAATGAAAAAATCTACAACTTATGTAGTAATCATTTTTGCCCTAACCTAAAAACTTTTCCCAAAAAATTCAAAAAACCGTTTTTTTTGGTTTTTTAATTTTTTTCTTTTACAAAAATGGTTCGATTGAGCTGAAACTTTGATCAAACATACTTTGTGCTATTTTTAAAATACTGTATTTTTTTTATTAAGAAATATTCAGCCGTTATAATAAAATTTCACTTCACTAAAATTTCACGGCTCATTATTTCCCGTTTTTTGTCTATTTTATGAAGAAAAGAAATAAAAAAACATGTAGTTTAATTGAAAAAAACTGCAGAAAAATTGAAAATAAACAAAAATATTGAAATTTTTCATTATACATTGTATTATTTACGTGGAAAAATTTGTTATTGTTTATTTAAATTATAATTTTTTTTATACCAGTGCTATTTGTAAGCATTAAGTAAAAATAATAATGAATCATGCATATTTAACAATTACGTGGAAATTTTTTAAATAAGTCAAAAAAAACAGAATTCAGTCTTTGTAATTTTTTTTTAATTTGTATTTTTCATCATATATTTTTTATTTCTTTACAATATTTTTTACAATTCTTATTGAAATTGAATCAAGAAACCATTATTTCTTTCCAAAAGTTATTTTTATATTTATGTTTTTTTGTGAACTTAAAAAATATAAATATCTTTTTTTTCATATTCTACGTCATCTGATCGTGATTCATATCATATTCTACTCAATTTTTCCCCTGCTTTTTTAAATGTAATGATTGTATCTCCTTTCATGATGGAAACACAAGATCGTTATCAAAACTATCACTCAATTTAACAAAAATGTATTTAATGTTGGGATATCACCATCAACATCTTCTTTAATTTCGTTAAGGGAAAATTGCCACTCGGATGAATTTTTTTTAAGTAATACACGCAGTAACTTATGAAATCTTTAGAATCTACACTCGATGTATGTCTACAAGATGTTGAGCTTGTCCCATCATAAAAAAGATGACATGCACCTATTATGATAATAAGCTTGAACTTTATCTGATTCTTTGAGAAAATTCAGTCTAACTAACAGACTTGTATTAAATGATTCTGAAACATCTCTTCCCTTTAAAGTTGATAAAATTTTTCTTTAGTCTCAACCTTCTGCATGCCGCGAAAATGCTCTATTTTTGTTACAAGGTTCTTCACAAAAAAACACAATGATGCTCAAAATCAATATCACATGCTTCTTTCATAATCTTCTTCCCAATAGATTTTTTTTCTTATTTGTTCTTTGGAAGCTTGTAACAATTGATCGAGGTCTATTGTATGCTGATCGACAATCATCATGAATGTGTGCTTCAGTCCAATTTCTAAAATGTTTTGTACCGCTGGTCATTGCTTTGTTTACTTGACGAAATAAGAGTATCTATCCCTCGACTTTTTATTTTCACCAAATCTCCATCGCGGCTTTTACAAATGATACAAGAATGTACCTTTTCCACCCATTTACATGAATCTATAAAATGCAGAAAGCACTATGAGATTACTATATACTGAAAATACGTAAAAATTACTAGATAAATAGCATGCGTGAAAATTGAATGTACAGAGACAAAGTTTTTATGATCTGTATTACTTTAATAATTTTTATTGAATAATTTGTATAAAATTTTTGTTGTGCAAAATTTTAAAGTTTTACTTACGATTTGTATTTTATTTGGACAAAAATCTTGTAAATTGCTAATCACGAGGCTTATTTCACGAAACTACTCCAATATAACTTGACTGACGACAAAGCAGCTGCTTATTGAATGCTTAGAAACATACTGAGACCCGTATAATAGAAGAATAGGATTGACTCCGCCCTTTTGCTTCAAGGACACTATTATATACCTGTACTATATATACCTGTAATCCAACTTTCAAAATTCAACAATGTTTCTAAACTTTTCAAAATATTCGAAAATTCTTCAACATAAAAAAATTATAATTTAAATAAATAATAACAATTTTTACAGGTAAATAATACAATGTATAATGAAAAATGTCAAATATTTTGTTTATTTTAAATTTTTTCTGCAGTTTTTTTTCAATTAAACTACATGTTTTTTACTTCATTTCTTCAAAATAGACAAAAAAAAACGAAAATAATGAGCCGTCAGAGAACCTTTTTTGATTAAAGAAATGTTTCAAAATGGTGATTGAAAATTATCAAAAATTGTTTTTTAAAGTAGAATTTTATTACAAACGGCTGAATATTTCTTAATGAAAAAATACAGTAATTTTAGAATAGCACAAAGTATATTTGATCAAACTTTCAAACTCTATCGAACCATTTTTGTAAAAAAATTAAAAAAACCAAAAAACACGGTTTTTTTGAATTTTTTGGGGAAAAGTTTTTAGGTTAGGGCAAAAAATGATTACTACATAAGTTGTAGATTTTTTTTTATTTCCAACAACTTTTACATTTGATTGTTTTCAATAGGATGCATTGTTTAGTCACAAATTGCAAAAAAAACCATATTTACCCCTAAAAACCACCCCTCCTATACCCCCTAATAGACGATTTTGGTTCGGAATGGTTTTTTTTTTATTTATTTATGATGTATTTGACTAAATTGGGCCATTAGTTTTGCTGTAAGAAAACATTTATTTATTTGACCATTTTTAACTGCTATTTTCTCCTGGACTAGTACTGGATGAAAAAAAAAAATTATTGTTTTAAGGGAGTAGAGGTAAAATTGAAGCACTTTTAAAACTGAACTAATTTTTAGAATTCTATACATTGCAGTTCATAAAATAGAACAAAAAATTCGCAATATGCCAAATAATTTCATTTCCGAGGTATTAAGATCGTTTCTAATTTTGGTATTAGTGATTGGTCCAGAAACTAACGAGTAAAGTAAAACTAATTACATCTGAACCGAGTTAACAAATAACATTCTATCCGCTAAAAGAGCCAAGTGAAACGGGAGAAACGAGAAAGAAGGATTAAATTTATGAAAATTTATCAACATCGCTCTCGTTTCATACCATAAACACGTGGTATAAAGTACATACATTATTTTCAGAGCTACCAGGAGTTTGACCGATGGCCATGGGCAGGCGGGACGTTGGCGACGCTGCTATAACTTCACGAAAGTCACTGGAATCTACACTTGTATTATTAAGAGAATATCTACTTCAGAGTTAAAACATCGTGACAATACTAGCGGGGAATAGTGAAGCGATTGAGCAGTAATCTAACTTTGTTGAGTGATCGTTCATTGACTACTCACGGTTATGAGACGAGCCCTAAAGCGGCTCTGGTACTTTTCACATGAATGAATACAAAAGGGGGGAGACCCGCACTTTGTTGAGAGACCGCTCACGCTCTGTTTTATAACGCAATCAGTTTCAAAACGGTACTAGGAACGTGTCGACCGGTTGCCCTTTATGACTGACAGACAGAGGTCACGCTATAGCAGCCAACCAATAGGAGAACCATAGCTGCATCTGACGTCAGATAATTATAAAAGAGGAGATTATCGATTTCGTCTTCACCGAGAGTTCATCTTCCGGGGTATATTCTAACTATACATAACTGATAATATTATAGAAATAGATTTATTTTTATTGCCGACATTTTATAAAATTGAAAAGTAAAAAATTTAATTATTTATATATTAGTAACCATCGTAAGATTTACTATTTTTTATATTAAATAGGACGTTAAATTTTTACTACTATTTACTATTCATAGATTTTTTTATAAATGGCCAGAGCGTAATTTAATTTCAATAAACAATTAATAAAAAATTACTTACATGGATGGCTACACTTACCTGAATTGGATGGTCACACTTAAGAGTCGATGTAGGTGTTAATCATAGCTATGAATTCAAAATGTGCCTATTGTATAAACATAACCTTGAATATAGCCTGATAAAAACGTTTACTGCTAATTACAGGGATGTAAGCAGAAGGATGGAAGTCAAATGACATTTATTAAAGTAAAGGCCAAAAATTGGAAGACTGTAAATCCTTGCCTGCTTCTAATAGACTTACATATGTTACTATTTTAAATAATATACAGAAACTATGGTGTAGTTATTTTAATAAATAACAATAATCTTTAACAAAATAGAACAATTGTTTGGCCAGCATTTTTTTTATTTGTGTTCCAACAATAGCAAACCGCATACGATTTTACTATGTTTTAATTACGAAAGTTTGAAGTAAAACCATAAAATTTCAAAATGAACGTAATTTAATATTACAGTGTATAGTCCAAACCAAAACTATTAAATAAACGTGAAAATTTCGAGAAATTTAAATTGCACTGGTTCTAAAAAGGCCGGTCAGAATTTTCTTAGATAAATTTTACATTGTTGTCTCTTATTTTACTATTATGAGTTGTACATCCGTCTATTACACCTATACATATAGATACATATAGTTCTGTTGTAATTATAACAGTATACTATGGAATAGCACCCTAAAATAACTAACAAGCTTCAATCTCTTTTTGTTTAATTTGTAAATGATATCAGTAGAAGAAAATTGCCACGTCTGAGCTCCGAAAACAAATTCTCGTGAAGTGTCTCTACAAGTATTAATTTGAACATAGATTAATTATTACCCAAATGTGACGGTATTATAAATATAAATATTATTTAAATTAAATATAATGTTTTCAAATGTAAATTATAAAAGTTCAAGCTCTTAAATTTTCATTTTTTTATGTTTAACGCTAGTAATGTAGTTACACGTATTTAACCCTTCTGATGAAGTGCTTTTAATTTTATTAATTATTGATACCTCGGTTTAAAACTAATGAGTTTAGTTTCATTTTAGGTGGTCAGGTGTCAGCAACATTTGTGAGAAAAAGTCGTAGTTGCCAACTTGTATTATCATTAAAATGCAGTAGAGTCAAGAGTTAAAGGGAAGTAATTAATAAAGAAATTTATTTTAGCATTTTTTTGTTCCTTTGTAGTGATTAAGATGATATAACTATGTTTTGCTTTTAAAGGCTGTATTATTATTAAGTCAGTCAGAGGTTTGTCACAGAAAAGTGTATGTTCATTATATCAAAGAATATTACAATAAATGTTTGTCACCTCTGAAGGCTAATTTGTTTACTGGTACACATGTCCTGTATTTCGGTAAACTATACCATTTCACCTTATTGTATACTTACTATTGGTTAAAATTATATGTTACGTTTATTTATATAAGTGTTTTAATTATATGTTTGGGTACATGGTAAAAGGGTTCCTGACTCAAACAGCCTGTAACGATCATAAAACAGATTCTAAAATGTTCATAACTGACATTATGAAAAGTAAAAGAAATTTGGCAAAAAATAAGCTCGATATACCTTCTAAATAAAAGAATAAAAATCTGGCAATACAATATTAGTGTATAAAACATACGAGTACACGGTTTTATGTTTTTCTATGCAGTCTTTCATATATATATATATATATATATATATATATATATATATATATATATATATATATATATATATATATATATATATATACATATTTGTTCTTTTATATTCATATAAAATCAAACTAGGATCATTTCCAGATAAAAAAATCGTAAAATTCCCAAGTTGTCAATTAGTGAGAACTGAATTACTATAGCAAACACCATATAATACATGTTAATTTATATTATCTTATGACAATTTAAAATAAATTAAACAAAGGAAAGTAGTCTCGAATGGGAAAACTGAACAAGAAATTGTAATTAAATAGCTTTATTACTTGAATGTGTTCGTTAGAATAAAATATCCACATTCCAATTTGTGCTTTAACGTTGATTGCTTAAAGAAGCCCAATTACGAATTAAAACATCGGTGGAATTTCAATTGGTGGGTATTGTTTTACATCCCTTGATCACATTTTTGGCTAAATCTAAAGGCATTTGTCACAGACTGTTGCAAAAATACTAATGAATACTAAACGAATCAGTGTTTATTAACACGGCAGATTTTAAATTTTATGACAAATTCACCTTTTGTATATTTAACGCTAGCTGAAATATTATTGGTTTTTTAAAAGGACTAATTTGATTAAAATCTGCCCCTTAAAAATCATTCTCGGTGGCTGGATTAGTTAGCTGTGCAGTGTTTAGTAATTTGAAGTAAATAACACTAACTATATTTTTCAGGCTATACTCTGATTCTATTTTAGTCTTGCTGAGATTGTTATTATTTCATGTACTGGATTTTCAGTATAATTTTAAGAGTTTTGAAAACTCATGACTGACTTTACCACATCTATGAACTTACAGAGCTTATTATGAGTTGCTCAATCACAAACGAATTTACTGTGAGAGAAACCTTAGATGATACTGAAATATTTGATTATAAATTCATCATGGCCAAACATACTAGTGATGTACCTCAAGCCTCAAGTCAATAGTGCCTCATGACCTAGTGCAAAAGTTACTCTTTAAAGAGCGATGCTCCAAGAATTAGGACTAACTTAGGGAGTTTTATAGTGAACTCTATGCCTGGCTTACTACTAAAGGAGGAGATCGCCCATATAGTGATTTTGAAATTGAAGCGGAATAAACTCCCTTGGATATAACCAGTATTTTACCTTCAAATTACATAAATACGACCGACAACATAGAAACTTAACCTGAAAAATAACTTAATAGGTGTAAAAACAGTCCAACCTATTACATTTTTTGCACTAAAGTAAAATAGTAGATAACTGTGAAAGGCTTTTGGTAAATTATTATCACTATTAGTAGAATATCCAAAATAGTAACTCAATATTAGGTGACTTATTAAGCAATACATGTAAAATATAGAACATTAATTAAATTGAATGTAACGGATGTTTGATTAGTAATTTGCGTTATTAAAGTAGGAATTCAGCATGTAAATATAAGCATAACTTCGACAGTTAAATTAATAAATGCAATAATGCACGTGTAAAATGTGATTGCAACAGTATATAAAACTGGTAATATATATATATATATATAATTGTTATACATTATTAATTTCATGCAAGATATTAAACTGCGCACAGCAACACCAGACATTATTAAATATTAATATTTCGCATATGCACAATATAACTGAATTATCTTTATATAATTATACTATAATTTCTTGTGTTCGTGTGTATGTGACTAAACTCCTCCTAAATGACTGGACCGATTTTTATGACATTTTTTGTGTGTGTTGAAGGGGATTTGAGAATGGTTTAGATTCATGATTTGGTCCTATTTAAATAGTCTATTTAATTAAATTTGATATTTATAAATAATTTATAAATTATTTATTTAATATATAAACAACAATTATTGTTGTTGATATTGGAGTGTTTTACATCGGATCCGGCAGATTGCGCTACGACACGTAATAATATAAATTGAACTGATACTTAACAGCTGTTAACACTTTCAGCTGAAGTTCATCAAAGAGGCAGAAAAATATTGTGTTTACAATAAAATTTAGTAACTACTAAATTATTGTAAAGTGCTTAATCAGTAGTGTAATGCAGATGGCAAATACGAAGTTATTATCTAATTTTAAATTTTGATTGCCCCAATGATCAATAATCCATCTAATGCCATGGAAATGCTATTTATACGCTGTTATAAAAACTACCCCATTAAATAAACTTGTGAATGTTTGGACATAAAGTAATCGAATCTGGTTAGTTCCTTTAACATTGTGTCTGGCATTTTTACTGTAGTTATTGAAAAGCAAATGGGGGTAACACACACTTGCCCTTATACTGGAAGCATATACCCCTTATACATATTTATTGATCGTTATAAATATCAAAATCACTTAATCACCAACATTTAATCTAAATTGAATTCCAAACCCAACATATGAGACCATTGTTTTGGTTAGTGCAACAGCATAAATCAATTGTGGAACTGTAAATAGATTAGACCGGGGGTGAATATATACGACCAGAACAAACTCATATAACGACGCAGCAACTTTTTAGTTTGACGATACACTTTCGTCATAGGGATAAAAAGGCTAACTCTTATTGTTACTGAAATCGTCGGAGCACCTCAATAAATTATCATGGAATGTTGGAGGCAATACGAATGTTATAAAAAATGTTTCACTTTACGACTTCAGGACCCCAAAACACTGTTCTTTAAACTTAAATCTAAAATGCGTCAGGAGATTGGAATAGCTTTAAGTGACTATCGATTATCTCAGGAGTGTTTATTATGTCATAGATAAAGAATACATGAATATATTGTCCGAGTTTTCAACAGGAAAATGCGTGCGAAGCCGCGAGTAACTGCTAGTTAAAGTTACGTTCCTAACATAAATGTAAACGTCAAAGATTAAAAATAAAATATTACAAGGCAAATACATTTTTTATCTATTTAAACAAATGAATAAGTGTTAAATATAGTTGAATTTTTAATATTGTTGAAATAAAATGTTTAGAGTGATAATATAAGTTTAGTGTCTTTTACACACAAGAAAAGCAATCTTGTTATACTTTACAGGCTTTTACATGCAATGCAAAACAAGTTTGTATTAATACAGTTATCACAGTTAAATAATGTAATTAATAATGATTGTTAAGAAAAAAATTATTATTGTTATTATTAGTACAAATTACAGGTGTGTGAACAAAATGGGGGGGGGGGGTGGGGGGGGGGGGGGGTGGGGGGGGGGGGGGGTGGGGGGGGGGGGGGGTGGGGGGGGGGGGGGGTGGGGGGGGGGGGGGGTGGGGGGGACTGTCAAAAAAACCAAGGTCGTCGGTTTTATAAAATCTTTAAATTTATAGTAAAATATAGACAAGTAAACTCTGTCTTTCATATCATGCATCACAGTTCTGATAAAGGGCCGCATACTTAGTATTTACTGAAAATGCACAGTTAAAAGTACATATTTACTAATACATTTATCTGGATACTTGATTAATCTGTTAACCAAGAGTGGTTACGTCATAAAATATTAATAAAATAAGAAGTGTTGATAATATCAAGCCTACTCTGAGCTTTCAAGACTTATAAATGTAAACAAATAGTGGTTCAAATCAAATCAAATCTTTAATTGCTCGCAACAATTTCTTCACATTGTATGGCAAACGTCATAATTATTTTCTAAATTTTAAACTCTCATACCACACTCAACTACCACATTCAAACTTACATAATTTTCATACATTCCAGTCTCTTTCATCCTTCGCCAATTTCAACCCACTTACAGCGCTGGAGTCAGTTATCGAATTGGGCGGTCTCCCAGTTTAAACGCCAGAAACTCGTCAACGCTGTAGAATGCCTTTGACACCAGAAAACGCTTAAGACGAGCTTTTGACGCCTTGGGCGTTTGGGCGTTTTTCATAGAATTTGGCAATCTGTTGATGAATTGAACACCTGTCTGCGAAGGCAAGTGCTCGTAAACTACCGTTCTGTGTCTTCCAGTTCGGTAGTTATCTCTGCCTCTAGTCTCATACCCGTGTATGTCACGTCCCCTGGTAAGGGCACATTTAGACAAACAGAATAAAGATGTTTCTAAAATGTAGAGGTGACTGGGCAAATGTCAACAGTTTCAAATTTTTGAATGCTGTCCTGCACGACTCTCTGCAAATTCAACTTTGCGATAATACGAATAGATTTTTTTTTGTAATTTGAACACCCTCAGGAAATTTTTGCCTGCACAGGCCCCCCCACAACACCACCCCATAGGAAAGGTGGGAGTGAATTAGCCCATAGTATGCCGCAATCAATACCTGACTGGGGCAATACCGGGCCAAGGACCTCAAAACATATATTCCTGGAGGACAGTTTTGGTACACACATGGTCAATGTGGTTGTTCCATGTCAACCCTCGATCGAGGAGTATTCCAAGGAATTTTGCGGAGTAGACTTCTTCCAATATGGAATCTGCCAACATGACAGCTGACCCACATTGGGAGTCCACTGGGCGCAGCGCGAAATTTAGCACGTTGGATTTAGAAGAATTTGTTTGAAGGTTGAGGCTGTTGAAATATTGAACACAGTTGTTTGATATCGACAAAGGTTTGTAGTTCCAAACCTTCTTGTGAGTTATCTCTGAAACAGAGAGTCGTGTCATCAGCATACTGCACGATTTTGCCATGCAGCAGCGATGAATGTACGTCGTTGACATACAACAAGAACAGGATTGGTAGGCTGAGTATAGATCCCTGGGGAAACTCTATAGCCTCAGTTGCATTGGTTTTGGAAAATTGGTTTGAGATCTGAACCACTTGAGCTCTCTGACTTAAAAATGATTTAAGCCATAAGAGCGGGCACGCCTCTGATGCCATGAGATTGTAGTTTTTCAAGCAGTATTTCATGGTCAACGCAGTCGAATGCTTTAGATAGGTCAAGGAACACACTTAATGTGTGATCCTGACGTTCTAGCCCCTCTACAACCATATCAACCAGACTCACCACTGCGTCTATTGTCGATTTATTTTTCCTGAATCCAAATTGGTGTTCAGAAAGCTGGTTGTTTTTATTTAAGAAGTAAAGCATTCTCGCTAGAAAAAGTTTTTCAAATATTTTGCTTAAAATAGGCAAAATTGAGACGGGCCGATAGTTATTTATTGAACAGGGTTTTCTTTCTTGAAAATCGGATGCACTTTTGCAATTTTTTAGGAGTGAGGGAAAAACTCCTGAGTTAAAAGACAAATTGACAAATTGAGTCAGTGGTTTTAAAATATGCCTTGAGCATTTTTTTAATTAACCACATGGATCTCAATTCTAGATCATTTGATTTTTTGGCAGGGAGTTCTTGAATAATTCTATCGAGCTCTTCCTCAACTACGGGAGTCAGAGCCATTGAGGCTATTGGACTCTGTCTACGCGTGGGGTTCCCCTGTGGCATTGATGGAAGAGGGCCCCGTCCACAAGCAACAGACGCAAAGAAGCCGTTAAACTCGTCGGCAACCCTAGAAGCATCACTCACAAGTGTGTCCCCAATTTTGACTGTGATTTGCTTGAATTCTTGATGCTTATTGTTAATGATGCCCCATACCGTTTTGGAAACGTTTTTTGAAGAAATAATTGATTTTGAGACATCATACGCTTTTGCAGCTTGGATCACCTTTCTGTAAATTTTTTTATAATTTCGAAAAAAAGATTTTGAACTGTTCATTGGCTGACTTTTTGTTTATTTCGGAGAAAAACTTGAGTTTTTTCTCTCGAAAACCAGAATACCTTTGGTGATCCAAGTATTTTTTATCTTCTTTGGACGAACTTTAACCGTTTTTGTAGGGCAACAGGTGTTGAGGTGGAAACTCAAACATTCATTGAAAGTTTGGAACTGCTGCTCTACGGGATGTGACAAATTTAGAAAATTCCACTTTTCTTTTGAAAGGGAAGCGTTTGAGGAGAGCGATATTTTCTGGCCTTGTGTATCTTATTTGTTTTGATGTTTTTTGGCTCTCTCGCGATTTGTTTGAATTAATTATATTAGTACACATGTGCTTGTGTGGTCATAAAACAATATTTATACATAAATGTCGTTAGTTGTATATAACAGGCCATTTTAAATAATGACATTGGTTTGATGTAATGCAACTAGAGCCTAAATTGGATTTTTCGTATCGTAGACCAGTGGGGCATATCAAAATATGCAGTAATGTTTCAAAACCGGCATAGGCCTATATATTAACCAGGAACCTTATGATTGCCCATGTAAAGTCTCAATAAAATCGGACCAGTAGTTTTACGTGATTGAGTAACAAACAAACAGACACAAAGAGTTACCATTATATTTGTATACAGGTTGTTAAAAATGTCTCGCATGGGCTTCACAATTCACAAAAGAATATAGGTAAAACAATAAAGCTTGGTACATAAATATTGTACCTATAAATTTACTTTTCGAAGTACTAATTCTTTTCGTGTCAGGCGATGACCCTCAAAGATTCAGAAGAAAATCTTAAAGGATAGCACAGACTGACTAGAATATTAAATTAAAGGTCTTTATTAGTATAGAACGATGCTGCACATCTGACCTCAAAAAGTTCACTCTTGTAGACTGTCCTCTATTGGATGTAAAGGGTCACTAACTACTTTAAAACTATATTTTAAGTCCAGTATAGACACAACAAAGACTGCCAGTAAATAACATCCAAGAAGGTTTTCATACCGAATTGGGTTAGAAAAATGTATGCTAGAAGAGTTTAATCTACGCGTACTTTCATCCAAAACACCACAGATTAAAAAAGAGATTTGTTATATTAGCTGTAATATAAATGTTTATAACTAACTCATCTAAAATGTAAAAATCTATATATCGCCTACAATCACATCTTAGATATAATGGTAATCTCGAAATCTTAGTTCCAATGTGTAACGTTAGTGGATATCCTTACTGAGATAGTGTTCGCATTGTTTTTACAGTAATACAGGACTACAGGAACACATAAAAGAATCAAATCTTTTACACTAACTCTCATTAGGTAGCACTCTCATCACTCATCACGCGCACGCACGCACAAGTATTAATTACTGATTAATGTCGAATATTGTAGTTTTATTATGTAGTGTTTTATCAACGAATGTATATCATAAGTTCATTAAAACTTCACTTAACTAATGTCATCAATCTGTTATTTCCTGTACAGTACTTAATGCGTTGACCTGCATCTTTTAATTTGTTACTATTTAGTTTTTAATAATGTTTATATAATAATAATAATAATTTAAATAAACTGTTAAAAAAATATTTATACAATTTACTTTAAGACGAATATATATTATGAGCTGTATATATCTTGATGGTTTGATTACAAATTAAAACATTTATTTAGATTATTTATTACTCGATATCAGATCACACCATCCTCTGTAAACGTAAGGAGTTGCGGAATGCAATATCGCACCAACGTTGTGCATAACTTAAACGCTGACATCTCGGTCCTCACTGTGCCACAATTTGGACGGTCAAAGACCTCAGTACTAAAGCGTAAATAATTGAACCTATTACATTATTCACTTCACTGCAGTATCTTTAGATACGTATAATAATTTTGGTTTATTTTAGTAATGACGTACAAATCTAGAAAATGTAAACAATACCAACTTATGGCAATTAATATTTTCTTTTTTTAAAAGCATTTTTAAAGGTATTAGGAATGATGTTATATTTATTTGGAGCCTTAGTTCCTCAGGCCTTATTTTTATTAGACTTATCATTGTAAAGCCGTTCTTATTCTATATAGGAAAATGCGAAGATTTTGAATGCATTTTTTGAACTAGTCATTCTTTAGTGCCTCATCGGGTAGGGTAAAAGGACATGGGTTATATTTATTCAACACTACCGTCTTTGTTTACAACTGAGTTGTACTTAGAAATTGCTATTATTTTACAAAGTTTTTAACTTTAGGTTTTTATGCATGATAACCGTAAGAGATACGAACAAATGTTACCCAACCTTATTCACAGACCATTTTAGCAATACACATTAGCAATTTCAATCATATTAAATAAAAAAAACCATCTACTTGCTGTAATTGAGCTTATGAATACAATCCTGTATTGGGCAAGATTCAAAAACTGATGTTTTATTGGAGGGGTTTAAATGTGTAAAACTTTAATGTTTCATATCTTAACTTTATTTCTGTGGTTACCCAGACTACAAATTGCTATCCTCACTAAAATTGGGTTATTACTTTTAATGTGAGTAAATGAGCGAATATGAAACTATATAGGCATATTTCTCATTGAATCTTAATAAAGAAAAGTAAAAGCGTGAAACTGTTACAGGAACAGGCGCTGGTAGTTGATCGCTGTAGCATTTTGTCAAATGGCGACAGCCAGAGAACCGATTATGGAATAATGGGTCAATTCCTGAAATATTGTAAATTGGAACTCGCCTTTCATTTAGTATCCCATATACCATGTGGTTCCAACTTTCGTTACTTTATGTACACGTATCGCTTTTAGGCCTTTAGTTTGTTTGGCCAGCTTAGATTATAAGGAGGCACACAGTTTAATACAGCTATATAGCTGAGCTCGTACTGTGAGTGTATGCTTTAGGGCGTCTGCCGCAGGTAATGTGTTATATGTTGCAGCCCAGATTTGAGTCTAGGATTGATATAAGACTGTAATAAATATAAAACATTGTATTATAATGTGTGATTTTAAAAATAAATAAACATTAATCAATTTCTGTTGCACCGCCTCTCTTCATTGTCGCTGTCACAATAAATTGTTTATGTCGGTATAGACGTAAGAAAAAATACGTAACAACAGTAGTAGGCCTTCAAATAACTTGTTTCTCTACAGACTTCTTTCTATTTATTGTGTACGGTATGGAAACATTAGGTTACATCTTGCCTGGGCTGTACTTTAACATTACTACCCAAGAAAATGCATTTAGTAATAATTGTTACCCTTGCCCTACTTGTTAAATATTGCATTAGTCAAATCCTTGCAATGGTGTAAAGCTCAAACCGCATTTACACTCAGGCTAACTTAGGAAGACTCGTTCTATTAAGCTATTAGCAGTTAAATGTCATGGACGAATAATGTCAATATTTTTATACAAGTTACTGACCATTAAGTAAGTTACATACGTAAATAAGTAAAATTACGCCACACATCATGTCATGTCGTGGGTTCACTAAGGTTAAATGCAAAAATTTGGGTCTAAAGCGTATATCAATTTTAGAGTGCGAGCTGGTATGCCTACCATAATCATACAGAGAAGAAATTTTATCACCTCTCATAAGACAAAAGATTAATTGTACCGAGCTATTGCGTGATGTGCTTCAATGAAAATCAGCTAAATTATGTACACAGACTGCGCACCATCCTGAACACATTTGTTTATGTAAAACTAATATTTCACGCTAAATATAAATAATTCCAACGAATATTAGCGTAAATAAAAAAATACTAATTATTTTAATGTAATTCATTCCTAAAAATATTAGTACATTGCCTAGAAATATTCAAACAAAGTTCTTAAGCTAAATAGTCTTCAGAGCAATTCTGAATTCACATGCTAGACCATTTCCAAGCTGTAAAAAATAATAGCTGAGAGAGTGTAGATAAACAGTAATTAGAATAAAAAAAAATGTAGTTGAATTAAGTAAGTATAGCTGTAATATTAAATGAATCACTGAAACTATTGATCATAGCTCAGTAATAGTTTTGCAGATCGAACACCAACTGCTGGTTTTTTTGCTTTACTCTCTTGCTTGGAACGTTTCCTTCTTGTTTTACGCATCAGAGGATGTTTTAGCTCATAAAATATTTATTGGTTCACTTCAAACTATAAAACTATTGTTAAATTAAGAAACATATCATTTTGTTTGACGTAACTAAGTGTATATTATTATCTTGTAATGAGCTTTGATTAATGTCAGGGAAAATAAATTTATTTTCAGTCCCAATTAATAACCATTGTGCCATTATTTAACACTTTTACCAATTACAGTCACTTAAAAATTGTAGGGATTAATAACAGGATGCTTTTACCTAATCAACTTATTTCAGTAGGCCTATGTTAGGATGTTAAACAAAACATGACAGAGTCCTAAACCTTCGTTTAAAATGCCGGCTTTGGCCTGCAGGGATAAATGTATTAATATTAGATTGTGACCATTTCCAGGTTGACGTTTTTCTTATATATGGTTTGCCAAGTAAATCGTATATCAACATTACTATAAGAGTGAAAAGAAAGAGTTATCGGCCTGTAGCTTTTTATTAGAAAACCATGAATTGATCCATACATGATTTTTAAACTATATTCAAAACAGTTACATGTTCCGGAATAGATCTTACATAATTTATAACGTATAAGGACTCATTTTTATTACATATTCAATTTTAACAAGACAGCGTTGTAGGATCCGATTATTAAGGACCCAACACAGCGTTCTTAAAATTGTGTCGTTGCCTGTTGGTTTGACAGTCTCTGGAATAAACTTGTTAGAAAGGTTCTTGTAACTTGAAACTTAGGTTTTAGTCCAACAAATAGCTTTCTTCATTCTTTAGTCAATGTATCTGGTCACAGAAATTTTCTTATTTTCGATGACATTTTTATTGTGTTCTGTTAGGTCCTTCGATATATCGTTGTATTTGTTTATTATCTTGAATCATGAAATGTGTTTGTAGGTCCTTACAAAAAATCATCTAAATATAAATTTTCATTGCTGGGGATTAATACAAAAATATAATACTAAATTAAATATTTTAAGTTATAATAGTAAAAAATTCCAAAGGTTAAACCTGAAGGTCCGAGATTTAATATACATATATTGATGTGGCATACTATTATATCTTACAATAATTGCATTGTGTGATAAAAATTACTAATTAAATTAAAAATGAAAGAAATAAATATTCTAATAGTTTAATTATACATAGCTAAATCACAATACAATTTGTAAGGTATGTATTGGTATTCGCGTGATTATTATTCAGACATGATGGTTCGGAAAAACAAAGTTTGTAAGCATTTTCAGCATACAAAGTAAGCGCTTATAGACTACTAAGAAGTAAGTTTGTATTGGTTTTAACACTTCATCTTGAGTAAAGTTCAGATAGCAGAATAGAGAAGTGTCCTAATTACTCTTCGTTATTCAATCCTAATAATATTATAAATGCGAAGGTAACGTTTTTTGTTTGTTTTCCTTTCACGCGTAAACTATTAAACCGATTATACTGATATTTTACATTCGTAGGGTCTCTGCGAATATAGGCATATTCTTATTTTGGAAATGCCATCGGGCCCTATTGGTCTTTAAAGTATCGAAAAATTCTATCTTGGTCACCTAAAGTATAAAATGTTGATTGACAGAGCCTGTCAAATGTAATCAACTGTTCTGTGTAAACATTGTTTGTTATTTTCAATTTGTTTTATTTTATAGTGGGTACCTCCTCATATGTATGTATAGTCATATATACAATTCTGTATATTTTTCGTAGTTGTGGCAATTAACTAGAACCAGAAGTGTTCATAAAGGTGCAAACCCTATGACGTTGCTTACTTAGGAAGATGGCAACTACAAGTTTTCTTTTAATAAATTATTCTTCAGTTCCTTTTTGTAAAATTTCTAGAACAAAGATTTTTGGACTCATCACTAAACGTTTACAGAGGTTGTGTGAATTATTTATCGTACAGAAGAGTAAATATTATTATATACATAGCAGCTCCCAATATAATATAATTATATTAGCTTCCTTAGAATAATTGTTTGAAATTTATATTTTTATCTGCTATTATACTATACCTAATATAAATTGCACAATTATATTAACATCGACTGCTTAAGTTAATAAAACCCAATATCCACTTTTGCACACGACTTAGTATAAAATATTACACACAATAACGTGTATCTAATGAAGCTATTTAAGAGATTCAGTATCGAATCATTGTTGCATATCACATTGTGAGAAACGGTTTTTGTTCTTTTTTGATATACATTAATATGAAGAATATAATTCTTGTTTATAATTCAAACAGTGCTTTCAAGAAACTACCGTATTTTTCACTCTAGATACCAAGTTCAGTGTGAATTTAATTCGTGCCTATCCCTTTTACTATTTGCATTTCTGCCTGTTTGATGAACTTCATCTGAAAGTGTTAACAGCTGTTAAGTATCAGTTCACATTGTATTACGTGTGGTAGCGCAGTCTACCAGATCCATTGTAAAACATTCCAAAATCAACAAAAATTTAAAAATTAAGAGTTAATTCAATAATAAATTTAAATTGGACCAAATTGTGAGCCTAAACCATTGTTAAATCTCAAACATCTCATCAAAACAGTTACAGTCGTTTTGGCGGAGTTCAGTGACATACACACGCACTAACAAAATATATAAAAATAGTAACAATGGTAAAATCTATACTAAACAACAATGGAAACAATGGAATGAGTAATGGAGACCTATATACAAATACTATAACAGGACCCGACAAGCTTAATCAAACCTCATAGCAAACACTGCAGTTGCAGAGCTGCCAGTTGATTGCAGTTGGAGTCAACTCTAGTACACATCTCATTGTTTAACGGAAGAATTCTCGGACAAATCTGAACTGTAGCTAGAGCTAGAACAGGCGGCGCCCACTTCAAGGAGCGAAGGCAAAACGTTACTTGCTCGAAAAGAAGGGGCTATATACCAAAGAGTTGAGAACCATGTAGAGAAAAATCACTGCATAATTTAATTCATTGCAGAGTTTATCTTTGCTTATTGCTAAATATTTGTGAAATGTTTCTAATATTTTTATAATGGCTTGAACTATACTATTTAGTTTGATTTGCTAAGGTGTAATGCAAATGATGGGTAATATATATATATATATATATATATATATATATATATACATTCATAAAATTTGTATAAATGGCAATAGCAACAGCTTTTTGCGATTCAATGTTTATTGAAATAAATTAAATTCGGCTATTGCCATTTATACAAATTTTTTGAATGTATCTATATATATATATATATATATATATATATATATATATATATATATATATATATATATATATATATGCAAATGGAGGAAAATGCCAATATTTACTCTTTAATTTAGATCAATTACTTTTACACCACTGCAAAATAATACACTGTAAATGGTAGAATAAATGCCTAGTAAGATTTTGACTGAACATTTTTTTTGTAATAATCATCTCAATAATAATGATAAACGCCTTAGCAGTAAATACTCACAGCTAATAATAATAATAATAATAATAATAATAATAATGTTGTCTTTATTTTCATCAAGCGTTTCTCAGTTACATACAGAACAACTGCTTTTCAGAACAACTATCGTCAAATACAACATATACATGAAAATTAAATAGAAATAAATAAATAAAATCTATACATTAAGCAAATTCTGCCTCATCTTATTCTTAAATGTAGCTATTGAACATTGTTTCACGTTTGGTGGGAGGTCGTTGTACAATTTCGGGCCGAAATAAGAGAAGCTCCTCCTTCCCAACTCCAGCCTAACTTTGGGAAAGTGAAGAAGATTCCCATGGCGGGTTCTGCGCTGAGAGACCTCATCCCGAAATGAGAGCTTCTCACTAAGGTACTGAGGCTCCTGATTAACAAGAGCCTTGTGGACCATGCAACACGTCATGACCCTGCAGACGGTCTCTACCGACATCATCCCAGCGGCATCTCTGTAAGGAGAGACATGCTCAAATCGTTTCAAATTAAAAATGAAACGGATAGCAGAGTTTTGCAACTTTTGAATGCGATGCATGTCTTCTCCAGAAATGCTATTCCCGTAGGCTGGGAAACAGTAGGCGAAAACGGACAGGACTAGTGACTGCATGATACGTAGCTTCGCAGACTCAGGTAAAATATCTCTAAATCTGTAGAGTCCCCTCAGTCTACCAAGTGCTCGTTGACAGGCATGCGTGACATGGTCAGAGAACGTGAGGCCACTGTCTAGCACAACGCCAAGAGTTTTCGCCCTATCAAATACAGCCAAACTCTGGCCATCGAGCCTCACCATCACTCCTCTTTCACTGAGGGACTGCACAATGTTGTGTGGCGCCGTATGCAACACAGTGCACTTGCCTATGTTATAGTTTTAATATTTGATGGTAACGTATGCTAACGTAACCTATGCTAACGTACATGCAAACTAATATATTGTATAACCTTTAAACCAGCAATCTAAACATACTGCATTTCTTAATAACTTTATGTGAGTTATTCATTCAATTCAAATTTATTCATGAAATGTATTATTATGTACAATTTTCTTACCGGTGTTATATATGTATGTATAGAAAAGCATTTGTTTAAATCCATTATTATAAAAGCATTTTGTAATAAATATGCAATATTGTTTTGTTTCCTATACGTTTGTGAACGAAGTTGTCCTAAATTATCAGCAGGAAAAACTTCAACGCTAATACACTAAGAAAAAAACAATATAAGAAGATATAAAGTGTTTTTATCTTTTAATATAAAGGATAACATCATTTGCTATTAAAAATGACCTTGCGGATCAATAATAATATAAAATAATCATTGAACACTAACGAGATGAGCACATTAACAGGTTTAAGCATTTCATGATATTCTAATTCGAACAGGGATAATAAAAATGGTAATAATCGGATAAAGTTTACAGTTTTATAGTTTGCTAGTAATGACAGTTAAAAAAATATCGGTAAATATCTAATAACTAATATTAGTGTAAATGTTGGTATTTAAATTTAAATTTACACTGGTAACAATCCTTTTGGTGGAGTAAAGGTTTTTCTGGCATTGAAATTGTAACATATTAATTTTACAGGGGGCTAAAAAAGGAAAAAATGTGTTCTATTTTTAAAGGTTATTTTAAATTCAAATATAATTCGATCTGGAAAAATCAGTAGGCGAATATGACTAAATATTGTTGCTAGTAACGAGGGGTTCGCGATTCGGTTTTATTTAGTTATTATTTATTTTCGATACTGCAGTGTTGCTTGTCATGCTTTGGTTCCAGCATTCCTTAGTTTCGAGCTCGAGTTGAACTAGACGCGATAGTTTTAGGGGACGTTTAGGTGGGAGACCTGTCATAAAACCACATGTTGACTTCTTCCCTTTATGTAATTTTGTTTCAGAATTGGCGATGATTAACGCCCGTTGATCATCGTTGCTATATTTGCTTCAGCATTTGTTTCTTTCAGTGGTGGTGTGAGACGTACTTGGAAACTACCTCCCCCTTCCAAATACTGGAATTTACCACTCTCAAATGCATCCAGTCTCTTAGGTCTCTGCAGTACTATAAAACTATCCCTATTTAACTTAACCGGTAGACAAGTGAAAATAACATCAGTAACAATCTAGGATTAATTGTGCTGTAAATGTTGCCTGGTATTGACAGTGAAAAAAGTAATACTGGTAAAAATAAAGGATTATTAGTGGTGTATAAGTTTACTGGTATTAAAAGTGAAAATATATAATTAACAATCTATAAAGAATAGAAGTGTAAAGGTTTGCTGGTGTTAACAGTGAATAAAAAACATTGGTAACAATGAAGCACTGTTGCTGGTGTAGAGGTTTGCTGGTATTGACAGCTGCGTAATATTGCTCTGTATGAACTTTCTACAGAATTTAAACATTATTCTATACATAATTCACTTTAATTTTCACAGAGGGAATGAACCAGTCCATTTATAAAAATGCCTTGATATGTCACACTATAATTATAGGTTGAAATACAAAAATCTATTATTTAAGCCTAGTGTTTCTACCTATTAATTTTGCGGTAACGCTAACGAAAATTCTTCAATTTGAATATTTATACCACTGTATTTAAAATAAACCACGAGGTTATATAGATAATATAATATCAATCGCAGATAAAAGAGAGGTTTTCTTTTTAAATATACAGAGTTACAATGTTCATTGACATAAGTTAGACAAAGAAGGTATAAAAGAACTCTTGGGACAGGAATTTACATATGACTTTGGTGAGCTACCGTCAAAGGCAGCTAGCCTCTGGCATTGTTGACATGTTACTCAGAAGCCTACTACGCTTTCTACACGCTATCAGGTAAACCTTGAATTTCAGGAGGATCATTTTACAATTCAATATACATATGTGGCTATGGTGGAGTAACATTAAAGTTTACTAACAGTTAATTTTACTTTAAAGTCAAAAGTGGTTTTATTCGTAGTATTAAACTGAGCCCTAGGAAAGTATGTTCTGTTTATAATTCACATAATTATTATTAACATTTTAGTACAACATACTTTATGTGTGCTATAAAAAACCAAGTACGAGTAAAATTAATTGATTATAGTATATTCCTAGTTCTTTTACTACAACGTGCCTTTTATTTCATATAAATGTACGATAATAACGCATTTTGTAGGTGCTTATTATGTAAAATTAATTATGAGTAATACGAGTACGTTATATTAATAGTAGTAATTATTATACATATACAATTTTATTAAAGGTTTTTAACTGAGCAAATGGGATATAAGGAGAATGTGTTAAATACAAATGAGCCCTCCTATAATCAAGCTCAATATTTTATTGTTTTTCGTTGATTACACTTTTAATATATGGGAAATTTCATAAATTACAATATTAAATTTTGTATTTTACACCAAATTTCATATCAGATTTCGTATGATTAAATATAAAAATTAAATTTATTTTTAACCAGATCCAAGCAGCTGTCTTGAAAGTATTAATAGAAAAAGTAAAAGTAAGTTAACAGTAAATCAAGTGAAATTTAATAATTATTTATTCAAACCAATCAATTTATCACATTAACTCACGCTTACTCTATACAAGTGTTCATAAATCCGCAAAAGATTAAAAATCGACACTGCTAATACCATGTCATATTAGGCCTAGGATTCTTCCAATGTATTTCAAATTGTTAAATAAAATTGTTCAACAGTTTACAATGATTGTTTAGGATTGTAGTACAACCATTACATATTGGGTACATCAGGTTACAGTTATCTGCGGTTGTTCTAGTTAGTTCGTACTCGCAATACTGTAATGAATGATTTTGACAACAGCTGTTTTTTGTAACTATTCTTATTCATTATTTTTAATCTCCTATGTCACGGTTTATGATATTGCCTCAACTGCTAAGTTCACACTACTAAATGTATTTCCCCGTTTTTTTAATGTTTTATACGATAGTGTAATAAATATTATTACTAAGTTTTAATAATTAATTTGTAAACACTCTGATGTAAATATTGAGGTAATTTTAACTACTTAAATTTTCATATTGAATAAACTCCGCTTCTTATTTCACCAGGTATTTTTCCTCCTGCTAGTGTACTAAACAATGATTGTAATTAAATGAAATAGTTGTTGGACTAAGCAGTAGAGAATTTAATGTGCAGGGTCCTGATCTTTCTAACCACTTTCCCTACACCATTTTTATATGAGTTGGTGCTAATATACAGATTTACAACACAAAAAGCAATATTACAAATCAAAATCAGAAATAAATATATAAAATTTAGAAACCATACAGTGGTATCTGTTAATTGGAACTGTCAGATAGTCTGGGCGAGGAAGAGATGAAGGAGTGTTATTAGAGTTTTCTCGTGGGAAAGAGTGAACTCGTGTTTGCAGTTCTTCAACTATTGATCTGTTACCTCTATTAAAACATTAAATACCCTAAATAGTAACACTGCTTCAAGTGATAGAAATAAACTATATAGATATTTAACTTTTTACACTTATTGTGATTACAAGTATTTTCTGTTTAGGTACACAGTTATTATGTGCCAGCTAATATTTTTGGACGTGTTTTCCTAATTGGTGACTTAACTAATGTAGGTATTAAAAAGAGCAGACTTTATTGCGCCTATATGGACATTATCAACCTTTCGTCGTAGGTTATCGTATTCTGCGTCTCTAAAGGAAACGATGTCGGCGAAAATTGTTGAATGCATCGCCACCAATTGCGGATACCCCGCATGTATTCTGCCAATAAAATAAAATTTCCTCAATTCGATGTAATATCATCTTCATTTCCCAGAGATGAAAGCATAGATTAATCGAGCACACGAATTAGATTTAGATTAGATTCACTATGAAATAAGGAAAGTACTAGTAACATATAATGAAGTATATTTTGGTGCCCGATAAGGAAAACACGTTCAGAAATAGCTAAGTAGATAATATAGCTAAAATAAATAATACCAAAGTACATAATTTTATATCGTGTTTATTTTGTTGATTTGAATAGTTTCAAATCTTAAAAAACACTTAAAAACTTGAAGTTTCATAATACATAACTACATGTAAATAATTACTTTACATTGTCTACATGTGAACACTTTTTTGTTATTCAAAGTATTTAATAATTTGGTTTTATAATTAAAGTTTCTGCGATGAAGATGTAACGGATTATTTTCTTTTTTAAATAAAAAATGTATATATCATAATAAATATTTCATTAGTTTTATTCATTGGTGGCTATACAATATTTATTAACATAATAATTAAATTAGTATGAATGGCAAGAGCCGAATTTAATTTTAAAAACATATTGAATCACAAAATGTGTTTTTAAAATGCTCTACCGAGACTCGAACACGGATGTCTCATTTGCCGGGTGAGTGTGCTACTACCACATCAGAGAGCCCTTACTTTTTACAGTTCAATTATTTTATATTTGAAGGTTTTTGCCACATACGTGACAGTTATAGACAAGAATGAGTTCTATAATAATACATATCCACACAATTTAAATTGGCCACGTTTTATGTAAAAACCAATATACTTATTTTTGTATAATCTTTTATTATTCTATACTTCTGTCACAGAAGCTCTTGATAAATATAATGAGATCTAGACTTGAAGTTTTGCATGCTACTTCAGCAAAGACTGATGTGCGACATGTGGCTTAGTGAACTCCTACCTTGTATGGAGATACTTTTCATAATTTTTAAGATATGTAACATTTTTTACAGTTACACAAAGAGTTTTACTATTTTATTCAACTACATAATTACTAGAAATGCTAGGCAATAACCGTTCTACACTATCCTATACAATATACATCTATCTGACGGATTAATTTTAAGTTAGTATAATACATACCTTTAAAGATTCATCGCACATATTATTACAAATTGGTGATATTAGTAAAACCTTTAACTATCAATGATGTTTGTATTTATACCGATATTCGATGATAACAATTATTATGAGTTATTGTAGTTTTGAGGTTTTAAATCAATAGTGGTTTTATTTGTAGTATTAAACTGAGTACTAATAAAGTATACTTTATTTATTATTTAAATATTAACTTTGATACTCTCACCTTTACTCAACTTCCTTTGCTACGGCTTAAACCTTTCCAACAATGAATCTGTTTGTTTATAAATACATAAAAACAGCTAAAGGGAATAAGAACAAGTTTTATTTTATTCTTTTATTTTTACATCCTGAACCAATTTATAAAATATTGGTCACTAGTCTGTTACAAACAATATACTTTGAAATCGTCATTTTTAGTGGATACCCTTATCCCTTTCGTCAATGCCTTACTTTTTATCACGTTCCTACACCTAAGTAAGTTTGGCCATGAAAAAACGTCGATTAAGTGAGTGAGCTTTTTGGTTATCGCATGTTATCATTCAACACAAGACTTGCGTACTCTCAAAGTAATTTTGTTAGGTTATTCTGTCTTTACAGCATTTCTCAACTACTTAAGAGCCGGTTTTACAAGCGGTCATCGTGATTTTAACCAAATAAGAACGAGGTTGAGAAGCGTTTGAATAGGTATTTAGGAGATATTAAACAATCCTTAGTCTACTGTTGTATATACGGGTGTAAAATGTGTTCTTATATAAATCACTATAACCGGCATTTTGGGTTGTCACAACTTGAAGCTATAAGATTTCAATAAGTTAAATTTGAACAAGTGTTTCAGAGGGCTGTAAGAGATCCGGTAACCAATGACATATACTACTTGTACATTTTAGACGGTTTAAAGAAACTTAAATTGTTAGTAGCCAGTTTATGTCCTTCGTTATTTTCCTTTATTTTTTTATTTTTTTTAGTATTTTCTGCACTTATATTTCATCTTTGATTGTTTTATTAGAAAGCGTCATAACTGCTGAGCAGTGTCTGTTGGTTCGGTGCACTGTGAAAAGTGACCCGGGGCCCTGGGAGAGAAAAGTACACGCATACCACTCGTACTATATTATCTACTATATCGTCGTACAGTATAGTAGAATTACATAGAGTTAAAATCATTTTAGTTTTAAAACAAGAATTATTCTAATACTCGGTGAACCTAAAAGATCGAAAGCTCAAATAGACTGATCAAATCCGAAAGTGCGTGAAATAAACACTGGACTTTCATTAAAGTTATCATTGGACCGTGTTTGGTGAGTGGGAGCAATCGATAATTGGTGCTTGGTTGTTCTTGTTCTTCAGTGTCTGAGACAAGTGTCCCCTCTCACCTATCACACTGTGCATTCAGAACCAATACTCATCCTACTTTGCCTGTTTAATGAAATTTACTCAACATCAGTTTTTTTCATTTATTCACTGTGTATGAACTGTCTTTTTACCCTAACCCGATTCTAATAAGTATTTCGATAGTACAGTCATTGTTTAGTTTGGTAAAATTTTAAAACCTTAAATATACTTTAGGACAATTTTATTCAGATATAAAATTACTGAATATTATAGTAATTATATATGCGTATTTGAAAGATTATTGCATGAAATTACACTTTTTATTCCCATTTACAAAATCTCTAGTACGTAAAGTAAATTGTAACATACGTACTGTACAACAATTATATTGATATCTTAAACAGATTTTATACGTGCTTAGCCTCAAACCGCCAAAATTTCCAATGTTAAATCGCTAATTATGTTTTGTAAGAATAGAGCCATCTAATGTAGATATCACACACCTATTTTAAAACTCTACGAATTGTCAATATGTGTAATCCTCACAATTATTGACTTTCCTGTTATCTTTGTTTATATGGATTGACACGATGCTATAGGAGTTGCTAAAATTGATTTTATTTCCAGTGTCTCACCTCTTCTGGTGATTGCTACGCATGTAGTGACATTGTTCCGTTCGTTCCCTCCATTTTGACGCAAGAACCTAGATGTTTTGAGCGCATGTTATGTTTTTTCAGATAGACTTATGTGAGTAAGTTGCTACACTTTTATTGGTACTTAGGATTTAATATGTGACAGATTGGATTTATCGAATATTAATGTTTGCGCAAAATGATATTAATCGTGAAGTTCTTGATATAAAAACAATAATAATGTTTATTTTGATATGAGTTCTAATTTTAAAAAAATATGAACTGTGAATTTTGTTAACTCAAAATATTCATTACCTTTCGAAAAAAATACTTCCAGGGCAGTTGTTCGTATCTCGTTGACGTAGCGTACACCTCGACATCGTTCATATCATCTTAACAGGCCCATAAATTAGCCGATGACCGTGCTCTACAAGAAGAAGCTACAATCCTTGTTAGCTCCCCGTGTGCAGATAGAGGCAATCTGCCACCCAAAGGTAGCGCGCCAAGGGATTTCTACTCGTATATCACACTCGCATTTAAACCACCTCCTCGCTTCTAGTTTCCATTTTTAAAACATAATACTGTCGTATTATATTTTTGTAAAAAACTCTTAAATTTGGTATTTTAAAAACTCAATATAAATGTACATTTAATTACCTTTAATTAATTTACAGTCCTACATACATAATATTTTCCTGTGACGCAGTCCAGTACCGTTTAAACTTGTTTTATCGTGCTTATTATATTAATAACCCTCAATATGTTTCAGACATAGGTTTTTTATGTTAGGCAAATCCAAATAATTTACTGCAAGACTATTTAAAATACAAAATATAGGGTAACATGCTTTCCTAAACTCCTCCTTTTCTGCCACAACAATTGATAAACGCTTGCAACAATGAGGGAGTTTTTATTTAGAATTTTTTTTATATTATAACACATTTAGGTGATTGATTTTAGTATAAAATTTTAAGTGGTACTATAATTTAGTAATTCCAATGAAATTTTTTATTTTTAAAGTGACAGTGGTGTGAGTTTTCTGAGTGCAAAACTAAGAATAGTATATATGAGATTTATTCTTCAACGTGTATAATGGTAGTAATTTAATAAATGGAGAAACTTCTATACAAAAACAATGATATAGCAACAGTGAACATACTTCTATTAAATTCCAAAGGAAAGTGACATTAAAGTGGTGTATATTTAACAGTCAGTTATTTTGGTCCACATATAACAGTCGGTTATATGTAGACCAAATTAAAGAAAATAACAAATGTTTTATCTCATAACGTGTAGCAAGCTTCTTTGAGAATGCATTAACAATTTCTGGTCTATAACTGATTTAATCCTGAGAGATAGGCTGCGTATATTAGTATGTGACATGTTACAGCGTCATAGTTCGTGTTCAGTTTGTTTTACTCTGTAATTCTGTTATTACCATCAAGATACTCCGTAGACCAATGTAAAAACTTTCGCTAATAATTATATAAATTTTTTGGAGTGACATGTACCATCATTAAACTCAAAGTAACTTATATGGTATGTATATATAAATGAAGCTTTAACCTAAATTTTAAGTATATATGTCAGTTATGTCATGAAATATTATGTTAACAGAAAGCCAGATAGACATATAGACAGAACTGATATATTTCCAACCTCTCTAGTGATATACTTCACTAACACTCAGCTAACAAGTATAATTATTCTGGCCTTGACAATATTAATTAATATAATACAATTGAATTGAATCTCTCAAATTAGCGGCAGAAGAATGATGACATAAATGTTGAGATAGAGAATCCTCCTCAACTAGATTGAAGATCCAACAGTGGTGAATACAGATATAAAACCGAGGTAAAATATTGTCCAAGTTCAGCCTGGTACATCATCACCAACATAATTGATAATTGGCAAAAAAAGAGTAGTACTCATTTTCCCTGTTAATTATCATTGTTCTCTGCCATCATTAGTTGTGGTAATGAACTGTCTCCTGACCTCAGAAGGTATAAACAGAACCTGCCAATATCACCTGTTAAAGATGATTGTAACATATTCTAACGTTTATTTAAAGCATTATATTTGACAATAATTACGTAAAATGGGTTTAAAGTTAATAATGATATATAATTATTAATACCAGCCTTATTTTATAATAAATAAATTATGAATCAACTGTTGTTCGTATCATAAATTATTTGAACAGATTAAACAAATATTTTAAAACGGAATGATAAAAAAGTATGGGCCACCATTCATCTACATTCATCAACACTGTTAAAGGGAACATGAGGTAAATGCCTGCTCTGATTATCCAGAGACTCCCCGAGCTTGTTCAATTACTCCTATTACTCTCTTGATTGCCATCCACTTTACATAAGATTTTAGACCTGTTTTAGTTGCAAGTAAAAACAGAAGTAAACTTTGGAATAACAGTATGAGACTTGTTTATGATAAATTATTTCCATTACAATGTACTCGTAATTCATTTAATACACAGAAGATATTTTTTGTTTTAAAGTAACAATATAGATAACAGATTTTTAGCTTTAGTCATTTTTATTTGGCTCTGGTTATAAAATAGCCCAAAATCATTCTTTCAATGCGTATTATTCATCCACTGATAATCACATTTCTATTTGTTTGGAAGTGGATGATTATACCGTATTATCTTACATTGATAATTTCTTACTTCTGAATGTTTGTAGTATCTTTGTACACGAGTTGGTTGTGACACTCCTGCAATTAATTCGGTAACGTTCGTACGTTCACTAATGGAACAACTTAAGTACGTTGCAGCTGCCAATAACCGAAACATTGACTCCAAGTCTTCCTATAATTTCACTGATATCACTTTGATGTTTGACACAAGTCATGTGACAGGTAAACATTTGGAGTAACTCAATTATAATAAACTTAAAAAAACCTCTATCTTTAATAACTTGTAATACCATACTAGACACATTTTTTATATTATATTTTCAATTATGACATACTGCATGTTTGACAGACTCTGTATCTAAATGCACAATTGTATCTACTTACTACCTCTTGAACTATATATCAACTATCTACTAACATGCAGTACGCTATCTATATTTCACAATGTAAACAGTCTAAGGTGTCAGCTTTTTCTTTACATTCTCTCTCTATCATGTTCTACCTCATGATATACGCCTATCATCAATGATGCTCTTAATTCTGCCGTCAATAACAATAATCATCAATTACACCGCAAATTTCGATGTAAAAAGCATCTATGTCGGAGGAGAGCGCTTGTTTACCATAGCCCCAATAACCTCAGGCGGCTCTCATTCTGGTTGTGATGAGCATTCATTCACAATTATTTCGTAAAAATCACTTTATATACTTGTCTGATGTCAGAATAGACCCCTTACGCAGATGGCACTCTCATCAGACTGCAGTATAAAGATTAATGCTTTCATTTCACGCTTTAAGTTGTGAAACATAACATGTTACATGTTAGTTTCTAAAACTACATAGGCCTACACTTACATGTGATTTTAAAATACTTCATTCAGAACATATGTATGTTAATTATCTAATCATTATATACCTTATATCAGAATTAAGTTAAATTCATATTGGATTAAATATAAGATATAAATGAAAACTGTGAAAACTTCGTCAATAAGTGGTCTGCCAAAGAGCCCCAATACATAGAACGAAGCTTTCAGTAAGGCTTTACAAAGAGAATACCTGACGTGGTGAAACAGATAGTGAAAGCTTGATTTCTCATTTAAATGTTACTGACTAATAGAGAATAATTTAAAGCAGACTTTAAATAAGGACATTTTAAAATTTCAGCATATAATGAAAGGAGAATAAATCAGTTTAGAGACGATAGATTTAGCTTAATTAATATAATTTTTTAGTTTTGAGATGGTAGTTTGTTTGTAAATAGCTTGAAAATCTTAATAAAAATTAAAAGTAAAATTCCTAAATTATGAAATTTTTAATAACATTTCTTATGTAGTATTCATATTATAAAATTCATGCCTTATCCAAGTTTATTGAAAAAGATGCAAACTCTTATAGTTGACCGATATACACGCCTTAACATTAACCATTACAAAGATACAGTACCTAAATGTTGGTAAATATAACAAAAAAAACATTGAAAGTACTTGTAATATTAGATTTTTATTTCAGGATGTAGCATCAATTAGCTGAAACGAATGAAACTAAATTTAAAATAAATTAGTCAAGCAAGTTTTACCGTGTCGTGTCGTATAGTTTTGAACAGCTTTAAACTTTGAAAAGTAAACAGTAAAATGTCTGAAAATTTAATTATTTTGTTAAATATCTTAACTATAAATTATTAATAAGAAATGATATCCTCCTACGTTGTTAAGACGTGTCTACGATCTTGTATCTTTAAAGGTTTTATAACGAAAAACTTTATCGGGCGGAGTTTTTCTTTCTTATATTTGAATTGCTAATGAAATATTGCTCCTATCATAACAGAAATGTAGAATCTGTATGCTGAAAAGCTTCGACATTTATTTATTGATGTAAAAATATTACATATTGAACCGGGGATGGTTCGGGCTCTGTGAAGCATGTTCGGTGGCTTCATGCAGAAATGTTCCGTCAGTGCTACCACGAGCGCATTTCCAATAGCCTGATTTTGTATAAGAATTTTATGTAACAACAGAATGAAAATCAAGGTTAAAAATTGGCGAAAAGGTCTATTTTAGAACACTCTTGCTAGGAGTGTTTTTGTTTTTTTTTACAACTCTTCCTACCTCATCGGAACTGTTACTATTTAAACTCTGCTATAAAACGTAACTCAGTGAAAAAGTGTGAATCTTATGGTATGATATGTCGATAAATATTATTTTTGGATTTAATGTTTTACATTAGACTTCATTTCTACACGGAGAAGAATTAATATTGTGATGGACCATGTCCAACAATAGAATTGACGTTATAATGCCTATCACGTAGTAGGCCTACATAACTATTTTTGTCAATCGGAGAGATGTAAAAATTAGTCTATTGTATGATGTATGTCTATATATCTGACCACAGAATATATAGAAAATAAGATTAGCTATAGGCTTGACATTTTGCATGCATCCTAAATTAAGCCTCTTTCCGTAAGCGTATAATTTAAATTTTAATAGATAAGAAAGCACTTATACCATAAAACAAAAATGAGACGCATGAATTTTTACTATTTATGCATCAATTTACTATTACTAGTAAGTATATATTTGTAAATTACCTGGAAAATTACCAGTGTCACGTAATTACTGTGATACATATAGTATCAGTACCCGTAGCTTTACATGCAATTTTAAATATCGAAGTCTTTATATCCCTACTACTTATGATATATCACTGTAGTACTATTATAGTATGTATCATGTACTATGATGGAATCATATAAAATTGATCAAACATAATTAGTCATAAAAAGTATACTAATTATTTCAATGTTCATAGTTAAGTGGATCGGAGATTAAAATTGACTGTTATGTCATGTTTACCATGTTATTGAGCATTTATGGTTTGGGTGAAGGCTCTATCACGGATGTTTTACTGGTGGTATATGCAGATGATATCGTTACAGTCATGGTTGCATTGTAACTCGAAATACGCACAGTTGGTGCTGAATATGGTAATTCGACGTGTAAGCTCATGGTTCTGAGAGCACGGGTTAACTAACACTAGTGACCGATAAACGCGGGTTAACACTAGCGACTAAAAAGTTGGTTCAGTTGGTAAACTGAGTTGGTTCAGCTCACGCGGAAAATAATTCCTATAAGTATCCAACTCCTAGTTATACGTTCAAAGCCTGCTGTGAAGTACCTTGATATGGATCTGGATACCATGCTTGTTGCCAGTACACGTTGCGTGCTAAAAACAAATAACCTAATTAAAAGATAGGCACTAAACTATTTTTTATAAAATAGGTTAACCACTAATAGGTTTGGAACACGTTTATGGCAGTGCTGTACAGTTTTAATGATAACATATATGTAACCACTCCATGTACATGTGGTGTACAGTTCCTAATGATAATATATATTTAACCACTCCAATATATTACTTGGAGGTGAACGGGCGTGCTCGAGTAGCGGACACGAACAGTTTGACCTGTAAGACTCCGCACAAAGCGCTCTTACTTAGTGCCCGTCTACTCTCTCCATCTCTCTTTATTAGAAATCGATGAACGCCTTCAGACAAAAGAAGTTAAACTGCTAAGTGAATATTACTGGTCATCACTGTTATTTCTATTAGTACTAACATTTTACCGCATACCAAATATGTTTTATCTATATAATGATGTCAGTAGACAACGGAGTTATATTGCACGTAGCAAAATAATACAAATGAAAGTAATTAAATTTTCGTGAATATTCTGTTGCTAGACATGAATTGGTGCTATTTGTGCTACTTTAAGAGGATATCCAGGCATATTTCATTTTTGATGGATATATATCATTTGTAACATATTAAACATATTATGTAATACAATTAAACATATGGTGAAATGGTGTCCCATCATATCGTATTGTGCAGTAGTATACCTAATTTGGGGTAAAGTGTAATTATGCATGCAATATATTTGTAAATTATCCTTTTACTAGTTTGTCCAATATAAGTATTAAGTAACATTGAGTTCAACTTTATTCAGAAGCCTTATACCGAGCTGAAACGTTTGATGTAATTAGTTACGTAAGCCAAATGGGCTACAGCTTGTTTTCAACACCATGATAAGCCTTACAGCTAAAGGATATCTACAAATATAAGGATTTCACACATCAGAAAACATGTAAATGATAGTGACCTAAATGTTGGCATTTTCAGATTTTAAAAACGTTACTGGTTTCTTTTTACAATTGTTTTATGCATTTTATTTACATGCAAAGTTAAGTTACAACTTTAAAATATGTTTATTCCTGTTAATGACACAAAGACATTGTACTATTTATTGATAGAGGAGGAAATAGCGTTTAATATACATGCAGGATTGATTTTTCCACTTCACTTAAAAATTCTTGAGTAACTAAAAAAACCTAAAATTCTTAATAATATTTTCTAAATCATCTGAAGATCTGATGATGATTATGACTAGCGAGTGAAATGCAGCGCCCGAACCGAGATGCGAACCCGCGTCTCTGAGGTGGTAAAATGAGATACTAAATTATCACCTACCAGAGATTCTTAAAGACCCACGTCATGTTGAAATATTTATCTGTTTTTTAGTTTTCTTAGGTTGTAACTGTATCGTGTATTACACGTTTTATATTTCACCACATTACACATACAAATTCTTCATTTATAAACGCGATAAATTACAAAATTATATTATTTATGCATTATTTAAATCTAAAATACGAATATTAGTTTATGGGGGCAATATTTACTACCGTATATAGTGTTAAGCCTGATACTTGGTACAATATCCCACTTCTGATCTGATTGAGCTTGTGTTATATAGTGGTCTTATATACATAGTTATTTGTAATAGCGGACTGAATATCTGAGAACAGCGTTAGTTTTGTTACTTGATAGGTTAGTCCTACTTAAGTAACTGTTTAAGTAACTTATTACTGATATATTGATTGTCGTGGACACACGAATGTAAATTGTAATTATGATTACGATGATAAGTGTCAATAAAATAGAAGAAATAACTGAATGTAGTGTATAAATACAATGCTTTTTTAAATAGAGTTATTGTTACATAAATTTGGGGCCTATAAATAGTTAAGGGACTATGAATGTATATTAAAAAGGGATTTCAATCCATTCCATAAAGAATATATTCCATGTCCTCAGGTTCTCCGCCTTTAAAAATAACACTATCCGTCTCTCTCAAGGTAGAATTGTTCGTACCAAAAATATTGTTGAATTGATTCCTAATTAACTGTTTTATAGAAAACATATTAAATTGTCCTCATAAAATAGGAAAGAGGAAGTGTCACTTATAATACAGAACTTACAATTGGTGTTTTACTGAACAAGGTACAACACCACGTTTTGTGTAACGGACTTCACTGACGTTGCGTACATTATTCCACGTGTACAGTTTATTTCATTTTGCTACATATTACTGTCCAAATATTCTATGTTTACAATCAGTGTGTTTATGAAATGTATTTATTCAGTTATTTTCTACCTGCTTTCGTGGCTATCCCTATGATTAATATAACAATGTTTAAATATATACGTTAACGCTCACTAAAACCTATGGAATGACAGATAGACCTTGATGCTGTTTGTACAGAAATAAATCATAGTGCAAAATATTTAATATGTATTCAGTTCCTTCTAAAGATGTCAGACATACCGCTAAAATGGGCATATAACCCAATCCCTTTTCCATTAAACTTTTTAACATATACTTACTCCTCATTAATATCGGTCATTAGTGTTTTTAATGAAATCTGTAGCAATGATTTGTATTAAATGTTCAGATCTTGATGCTGTAATAGTATTTTTATGGGAATTAGCATTTGGAATTATGTTAAAATTATAGTTCCAATTACAAGCCAAGTTAAATGCAGAAACGATTGTCGGAGAAGTCAAAGATACTCTCTATACACCAATGAAAATGTACTACGTCAGATTTGGCTCTTGACCAAACAAAAACTTCAAATGTTTAAACAGTATGAAGATTTGTTTAACTTACTCTTTGAAACAATCCGAGATTTTAGTAAATCTGCTTGATTCATTTCGAAGGAAATTATTATTCAACTGAGGTAGTCTATTGTCTAATTAACGGATATTAAAAACATTTAGAATGAAAGAAAAAACTCTTTTCTAATATTATTTTTTCCATAATATAATAGCTTTACAAGTATGTAGCCAATTTATTATATTTATATTACTATTTAATTTAGATGTACAAAATGTTATGTATTTCAGAACATCAAACTCGTCTTCACATACACAATTGTGCAACTGCTGGCATATTTATTTGTATTGTTTAATTCTAGTTATAAATCGAACATTTGCCTTAAACTGTATACCTGAGCAAAAAGTATGTGATTTATGTATTATTATTAAAACTTAAATTCAAATACCAAGTTTTTATTATCTACGATATGTTGTTTATTGTGTCATCATTAAAACTGTTTTTATTTCAACGTATACTTGTTTTGTATAGTATTATACATCTAATAGTGTAATAATTCATATATTAATATGTGCATTAATGCATTATGTTACAAATTAGATCCATATTATATTTATTTATTGCTGTGCAAAGAGTACAAAAATACTGACTATGTGCTAAAGGCATTAAACTACATGAGGTTTTCCTGGAAAAAATAAAACCAAAACTTCATACATAAAAGAAGATGTAAGTTTGTTTAGCTGCTTCTTTCAAACAATCTGGAGATTTTAATACAAAAACCATTTATTCATTTTAGGTGTGAAAGCCTTTCTGTAATATTATTATTCAATTAAGTTATTATTCAATATTACCAAGTAACGTACTAACGTGTAGGAGAATGTTTTTTTTCTGAAACCTTCGTTTCAAATATTTAAACTTACCACATTTTCATAGCTCTAAATGAAAATTATCTTAGAAGCAAACTCAGGAGCTTACTAAAGAATTTTTATTATTTTAAACCTAATAACAGCAATACTTTCAGTGAATACCATAGACTGTATACCTGACATAGAAATATGTTGTTTATTTATTATTATCACACTTTAAATTGAATTAGTTTTCTAATACGTTGCGTATGGTTTAAGCCAACTATTTGTATTGTGATATTTATTTGCGTTATATTCATTTATAATAGTATAATAAATCACATTAGTACATGTATAATTATATTATACTATAAATTATGTATATCCCACGAGTATATACATTTATTATTCACGGGACAGTAGTTTAGTTTAGATGGTTTCAATTACATTGAATTTCTATCTCTTATCGACCCTTTCATCTAAGGGAGTACAAAGGTTAGGTTTTCAGGAAAGTAGTTATTATCTATAAAAGTAATTTTAAATAGAATTAATCAATTGTTACAAAATGTGAAAGAAAATAGACGATGATTCAACAAACATAACTTGTGTCTTCAGTTTTAACACAAAAAGTGAATAGCCAAAGCGTGTAATTATGTAATTAACTACTGTGCTGTAACACATTATTTATTTGTTAATTTATCAGTATATATGAAATAATCTTAACTCACGGAGCAATATGCAGCATTGAAAAATGTATTATAGATGGTCGCCTGGTTATATTACATAAAATATATTTATAACATGTCCGTACATCCTAATAACATTATAAATTTAAAAATAACATTGTTTGTTTTGCTTTCACGCATAAAAAAATTCAACAGATTTTACTGAAAATTTACCTAGACATTCTTACGTTCACCTATTCTTATATCAAAAATTCCTTTGGGCTACGCACTTCTAGACTTTAAACTATCGGAAAATTCCACATTGGCCTCTAAAATTCTGAAATATTGATTGAAAATGATAGAGCCTGCCAAACGTAATCAATTGTTCTGTATAAAAATTGCTCCATGACAGCATAATCATATTTTTAAATAATTTAACCACTTTTTTCAATTCATTTACATTTATAGTTTATAAATTCTATTAGGATTAAACGTTAGTTTTCATGCCATTTTGAGATTTCAGTGATTAGGTGAGTAATCGTCTACCTTGAAAGATTTCTCAAAACATAAGATAGTCAGAATTTGACTCCGTAGACTCCCTTTGAAGGAGTCGGCAAGAACTATGCCAAATAAAAGTTCGCTGCACTGTGCTATTGAA